>NC_090076.1:4272500-4572500 GCF_038355195.1 Osmerus mordax | reverse complement strand
CCTCAGGGTCCTCGAGGTGTGCAGGTCCTCGAGGGTAGGCAGATTGCAGCCAATCACCTTCTCAGCAGTACGGATGATACGCTGCAGTCTGCTCTTTTCCTTGGCAGTGGCAGCAGCGTACCAGACGGTGATGGAGGAGGTGAGGATGGACTCAATGATGGCTGAGTAGAAGTGCACCATCATTGTCTTTGGCAGGTTGAACTTCTTCAGCTGCCGAAGGAAGTACATCCTCTGTTGTGCTTTCTTGATGAGGGAGCTGATGTTCAGTTCCCACTTGAGGTCCTGGGAGAGGATTTACATTTAGTCATTTAGCAGACGCTCTTATCCAGAGCGATAGTGCCCAGGAAGCGGAAGGACTCCACAGTGTTGACTGGGGAGTCACACAGGGTGATGGGGGTGAGTGGGGCTGTGTTCCTCCTGAAGTCCACAACCATCTCCACTGTCTTAAGAGCATTGAGCTCTAAGTTGTTCTGGCTGCACCAGGTCACCAGGTTGGCCGCTTCCCACCTATAATCAGACTCGTCTCCACCAGAGATGAGCCCAATAAGGGTGGTGTCGTCCGCAAACTTCAGGAGTTTGACGGACGGATGACTGGAGGTGCAACTGTTGGTGTACAGGGAGAAGAGCAGAGGAGAAAGGACGCAGCCCTGAGGTGATCCGGTGCTGATGGACCGGGAGTCAGAGACTTGTGTTCCCAGCTTAACGCACTGCTTCCTGTCAGACAGGAAGTCTGTGATCCACCTGCAGGTGGAATCAGGCACGTTCAGCTGGGAGAGCTTGTCCTGAAGCAGGGCGGGGATGATGGTATTGAAGGCAGAGCTGAAGTCCACAAACAGGATCCTGGCATAGGATGCTGGGGAGTCCAGGTGCTGTAGGGTGAAGTGGAGGGCCATGTTAACTGCATCGTCCACAGACCTGTTGGCTCTGTAGGCAAACTGCAGGGGGTCCAGTAGAGGGTCAGTGATGGATTTAAGGTGTGCCAGCACCAGGCGCTCGAAAGACTTCATTACCACAGAGGTCAGGGCAATGGGTCTATAGTCATTATGTCCTGTTGGCCTTGGCTTTTTGGGCACAGGGATGATGGTGGAGGACTTGAGACAGGCTGGCACATGGCATGTCTCAAGGGAGGTGTTAAAGATGTAGGTAAACACCGGAGACAGCTGGTCAGCGCAGTGCTTGAGGGTGGCTGGAGAGTCCGGCCCAGCTGCTTTGCGGGGATTCTGCCTCTTGAAAAGTCTGTTAACTTCACCCTCCTGAATGGAGAGAGTCGTCACTGTAGAGGGGGGGATGTGGGAGGCCTCCTGGGTGGGAAGGGGTAGTTCAGGATTGTCCAATTGTCTTTCAAATCTGCAGTAGAACTCATTCAGGTCGTTGGCCAGGCGGGAGTCGTTAGTGGAGTGGGGGGCTCTGGGCTTGTAGTTGGTAATTTGCCTGAGCCCTCTCCAGACAGAAGCAGAGTCGTTTGCAGAGAATTGGTGTTTTAGTCTCTCTGAGTACAGTCGTTTAGCCTCCCTCACCGCCTTGCTAAACCTGTTCTTCGACTCCTTGAAACTGTCTTTGTCCCCACTCCTAAACGCGGCCTCTTTCTCTGACCTCAACCTTCTGAGTTTAGCTGTAAACCAGGGTTTGTCGTTGTTGTAGCTTACCCTGGTGCGTGTTGGTATACAGCAGTCCTCACAGAAGCTGATGTATGATGTCACAGCCTCTGTGAGCTCATCCAGACTATTGGTAGCAGTCGTGAACATGTCCCAGTCAGTGCAGTCCAAGCACGCCCGCAGATCCTCCATAGCTTCACTGGTCCACTGTTTTGATGTCCTCACAGCAGGCTTACAGCGCTTTAGCTTCTGCCTGTATGCAGGAATCAGGTGGACCATGGCGTGGTCAGAGTGACCCAGTGCTGCTCGGGGGACCGCATGGTATGCTTTGCTGATTGTAGAGTAGCAGTGATCCAAGGTGTTTCCTTCTCTGGTAGGGCATTTGATGAATTGTCTATATTCTTGAGTGAGATTGCCTTTGTTAAAGTCGCCTAGCACAATAACCAAGGAATCCGGATTTTCATGCTCCACACTCAGTATCTGGCTGGCGAGCACACGTTGAGCCTCGTTGACGCTAGCCTGCGGAGGCATGTAGACGCCAACCAGAATGAATGATGCAAGAAGACACTACGCAGCGCATTCGCCAGGAATCCTTTTTGACGCCAACAGTTTCCAACATCCCCCTCACATATGGCCATGTGTGTGATCAGCAGTGTCTCTATTCTCAGTTATGTCGACATTGCCAACTCCCTCTGTTTCATCCATAACGTTAAGCATTCTTGTTTTCTTCTGCCTTGCTCCATGGTAGATTCGTATAGCTTACGTTTGTTGTGCGTGAATGGAAAGAGGCGCGCATGCAATGACAATAAATTATATTTATCATTGCAGATTAAAACTAGTAAAAAGTAACAAGCCTGATTTGAAAATGTATGAAGTAGAAAGTACAGATATTTGGGTAAAAAATGTAAGGGGTGAAAGTAAAAAGCCTGAAAAATAAATAGTGAAGTAAAGTACCAATACCAGAAAAAAGTACTTGGTTACTTCCCATCTCTGGCCCCTAATGAGAATGTGACACGGATACAGAGCCTTGGTTGTTGGGCCAGGTGTGTCTGTAAAAACATGTATCCACTGTATCTCCATCAGCAGTGTCGCCAGCCATTTTGGCCGGGACTGCTGCCCCAAACCTTTTGAGTGTATCCAGTGATTCTTGTTCGCAAATAACATCCGGTCATTCTCTTGTTTTCAAACGAATAATTGAAAGGAACTTAATGAACCTGAAGAACTTGCGGAAACAGTTCTAAACTGCTACCTACTTTCTTTTAGTTCCTTCAATTCGCCAAAAGCATAGCTTAGGCAGAGACTCAAACAAACAAATCTTTTTGGGGAAGGATTGCGTTTATTTTCTTCACTTAAACGATTCATTTAAAAAATATATATATTTTGCGAACGACCCATCACTAATGGTGAAGCTGTGAGAGAACAGACACGTCTTCTCAGTCTCTTTATGTTTTCCTGTTTCTACAGGTAAATAACTCAAATGTTTATTGAGAAAAGTATAAAAATGTGACAACATACATAACATACATAACAAGATACTGGGGGAGTACGCTGTGTGAAAGATGTAATTGTTTTGAGTGCTAGGCTACTTGAGTTTTCCTTTGGTTTGTAATATCCGTCTTATGCAGTCTGTGAATTGAAGGGATTGGCTTCATTTATGTTATGTTAATTGTAACAAGTTCATATATTTGATGTTAATGAACATGAAGTTAGTGACATTTTAAAGGTATACAAGGCTCACTCTAACCACGTTTGGTGCGCTTGGCAAATGAGGGTGTCAAACAAGTTTATGGAACATTGGAAGCTGTGGTAACACTAACAGAGATTAATTAACACTCGCTTTCTTTGATGTCCCTAGCTGAGGTCAAATAAAGCCTACTCAAGGTCCTATGTTAGGTTTGGGCTAAGCCACGGATGTTAACAATAACCTGTCAACAACAGCATGATACAATTCCTGAAATTCAGTTATGGCTTTTGATGTTGGTGTGCCACCCCAAGATTTTTTGTGGCCCCATCGGCCACCCCTATGAAATTCTGGGGGTGCCACTGGTCAAAACCCCTGCTAAATCACACATTTCACTGGATAACAATTTACATGTATTTATTATTTATTAATACAGTTATTTAACAATAAATTAATAATACATATTGTTTTGACATTGGCTCAACTGACCCAAAAACCAACCCAGCAGGGAACAGTCACAACCCTCTTAACCCTTCTCTCCCCTTTTGGCTAAAAACACCTCTGTGTGCCTGTCTGTGTATTTTTTAGAATGGGATTTTAGGGCAACGAGTTTCCCACAATTATCTCAAGAACCGGGCACTCTGCAAAGTTAATATTTCGCAAGTGTCCATTTTATAATCCAGGGGAGTGCAGTTCCGCATTTGACGTTGTTTGGATAAGCATTTAGACATTTCTCAAAAAAATCTTTGTTGCCAGTTCCGTAATGGATCTTCTTTTCCCGAGACGAAACAATGTGGATATAGCGAGTCGAAAACAGGCATAAGAAAAGAACAATATCATTTGTCAGTGCGACACAGAAAATCCAAGACAATTTTACTGATGAAATACTGGCTAGATAACTAAGAAACATTTAGCCGTGCTGAGCTGACTGCTGGCATAACATTGAGTCAGCTAATTTCAAAGGGGTTTCTTTGTGGATGAAACGCTGTCTAGCTAACAAAACAACAATATAAATGGATACTTTCAGTACATCAGTGAATGTTGTTCACTGATCTTATTTTATATCTTATTTTATATTTTACACTTCATAGTATTGTTTAGAAATATATAGTTTGTTGTACATTTTCAGATTCTTATATGTTTATCGTGTGCACCTTCCTGCCACAGTAAATTCCTTGTTTGTGTAAACTTACTTGGTCAATAAAGCTGATTCTGGTTCTAATATGGGCAGTATTCCTACCACTTTAGGCTCCTCTTTCTTGAGGCATGGATATAGCGATCCACAAACGGGCATACGACAGGAGCAATGTTTTCCTCGGTCAGTTGTCGTGTCTTATTTATGCGAATGCTATACAGATAATACAATAATATTTTACAGCATTGCATAGCACAAAGGAAAAAAACGCTAATGCAAACATAGCCAATTAGGCCTACAATTACATTTACATGTATTCATTTAGCAGACGCTTTTATCCAAAGCGACTTCCAAGAGAGAGCTTTACAAAGTGCATAGGTCACTGATAATAACAACAAGATAGCCCCAAAAACATTGCGGGTAGCCAAAACATGAAGCACATATTGTGAACAACCAAAATAAGTGCCAAAGGGAACTATGGGAATTATGACAACTGGCCCAACCATTGCGCATGTAATGACTTCTGTTATGAACTAAATGTCTTTGATGTGGTGGTAAAACAGATTTAACAGAGAACCAAAATATCCTAATACATTTTGATCAACATAACAATTTATAACGTAGGAAACAGTATACAAATGAAGGCTACATAATCATTTGCATGAATGTACAACAGCATTGGCAAAGTGTTTAAAATAATGAGAAATTGCTTTTATGGTGTGCATAAATGACTAGGATAGATTATGTGGAGGTTGAACAAGTACTTCAGAGATTACAGAGAATTTCAATTGTGATCTGAGAAATATAGGTACCAAAGCCACTTAGAAGAGCTGTCTGTCATCACCAGCTGCATCATGTGCACTGTACTATATCTATTGGGGTGACAAAAATGCAACAATTAAATTTTTACTTTGTCAGTATGGTAGGGCAGTCCCCACTCAGTCGATTGGTCGATTGTTTGGTCGATATGCTCTTGGTCGGCTAGATTTTTTTTAGTCGAGCAGCCGTATGGCAGTGTGAGATCTGAATCCCGCTTGTGTCACCATTGCTGAATTAAAGAAATGTTTTACAGAAATTGTAGATTATATTATTTAACACTAATAAAGCAACTCTAAATATATTATAATTTAAAAAAAGGTGTTACTGTTTTCCGTTTCGTTAATCTGCGTTTTTTTTTTTTTTTGGCACATGAGCACAATTGTAGCTGTTAGCCTAACTACAAACTTTACCATACTTTGTCTACAGTTTGTGTTATTAATCCTTTAGGCAAAATGGCATAGAAATCGGGAAAATGTTTGTACCTTTATGTTTGTCTAGTTGTCAATCACCCTTCTTGCGTATGTATTTGTTTCAGATTATGTCTTAAAACAGTGAGGTAAAACATCACACAAAATGTTTTGATGAAAAACATTTTCGATTTTCAGAAGTGTTCAGTCGAATCTTGGTCGAGCAAACAAAATCTTAGTCGGGGACAGCCCTACAGTATGGGATATTGTATGTACAATATGTGTGTTAAATAAAGTAGAAAATTGTAAAATGTTTGAAAGGGTGTGTGAACACTTAATTTACAGTCAATGTCATAGAAAATCCTATATCCTATTTATTTTTGCAGCACTCTGTCACAGACACTTCTCATATCCTTTCCTTACCCCTGGCTGAGTTAATCAAGAAACTAAAAGATGGCTCTCTCAGTCCTGAAACTGTGTTCCACTCCTACATGGAAAAGGTAGGCTATACCCATATCAGCAATTTACATTTAGTCATTTAGCAGACGCTCTTATCCAGAGCGATTTAATGATAACTCAATAATTGACTAACCAACATGTTTTGAAATGATCAAACTTCTTTTCTAAAATTAATTACTTATCAGAATTGTGCGTAACATAGTGTTACCAGAGTAGAAACACAGTTCAGGGTGACTTACTGACTTATAGATAAATGTGGCCTGTGCAAACTGTACTCTTTTAATTAGCCTAAACTGACTAACATGTGCTGACACAATTCAAAAGTTACCCCCATCCCCCTCCTACCACATTGGGTGAGGAGAGTGGGTGAGGAGAGCCAGCTGATAATTCACTTTACACTTTCCAAACAGACCTTGGAGGTGAATAAGAGGCTCAACTGTTGCACTGAGATTCTACTGGAAAGTTTTGACCAGCTCAAAAATATTGGGTGCTGCAAGGAAGGTCTTCTTTATGGTGTCCCCATCAGCATCAAAGAAAATTTGGGATTCAAGGTACCTACATTTAGACCAAGTTGACATGGTGTTTCCTTCCCTATGGAAGCTGTGGTGGTTTCAAGAAGATATCCTCATAACCTAGGGAAGAAGGTCAACCTAATAAGTTTATATTTTTCTGTGTATACAGGGTCATGACTCCTCATGTGGTGTGCTCTGTAAATTGGACCAACCTGTTCCAGAGGACAGTGTGTTAGTGAAGGTTCTGAAGACACAGGGAGCCATTCCCTTTGCCAAAACCAATATTCCCCAAGGCCTTCTAAAGTAATACTCAACCAAATCTTTTTTCCTGCCAAATAATCTTAAACGCTCAGCAAAGGAATAACAGACTAATTATAAATGATTACCATGTACTTGTAGAACACGGCATCTTGTATTTTAACCATCATAAGAACATCTCGGCCTTACTTAGAACTTATATGACCCCAGTCCTTTCTCCTCTCCTTCGTATCCAGTTATGACTGCAGCAATCCCATTTTTGGGCAGACTGTGAACCCGCACAATTCTCTGAAGACTTCGGGTGGTTCCTCCGGGGGTGAGGGGGCTCTGATTGGAGGTGGAGGCTCTCTACTGGGCTTGGGCACTGACATTGGGGGCAGCATCCGTATCCCATCATCCTTCTGTGGCATCTGTGGTTTCAAGCCCACAACAAATAGGCTGAGGTGAGTATGTCTGTTATGACGGAGTCAGGTTCCAAAGGGTTACATTCACAAGACATGATTACATAATCTCCTGCCTTGTATGACCTTTAGACTCACAACTGGAGTTGTGTTGGACATGTGATTGATTGTACATGTGTTTGTACTACCAAGCAGGGTTTGATTTTGTGAGGTCATCACCATTCCTAGAAGATACAGTAAAAAAAAATTGTGCCAATAGTAAGAGTGTCTTGTAGGAAGGCAAGAGTTTATAGAAACAGACAAAACCCATTGGCTTTCTCTGATGAGTATCTTTGTATACCGATATCATCCTAAAACAGAAACTGATTGAAGCACTAAAGCCTTCTACTTGTCCTTAAAAGATTTGCCAGTAAGACTATACTTACCCGTATCTTTATTTTCTCCCAAGACTGTTTAACACTACCATGCAGATGAAAGAATAAGGCTAAAATTGTATTGTCTTACACACCATAATAACGTATCTAAGCAACTCATAAATGTAATGGAATACACTATTGTAATTATTGTCAGACCTACTCGTGCCTTAATGATGGGACAGTGATATCGATGAGCTAAACTTAAGCAGTCACACAGTCAGAAATCTTTGCCAGCTTTCCTTCCTGCCTTTGCCAGCAGCAACTGTGTTGGTTTGAGCCTGGGTTATATTGATAAATTATTCTTATTTGTTTAATATTATAGTTTGCTCATTTTGTGTAAAATATGCAGCTCTGGTCGACTTGTCCATGTTTGAGATTGGTCATATGGTGCAAACACCACCTCTTTCAATTGACGCTCATAGTTAGATTGGGAAAACCCAGGTTGATTTAGCCAGCTAATGAAAAGATATCCTGGGTATGCTGAACTTGATTCGTAGTATAGGCCGCTCCTTGGTTCATCTTTGGCTTAGATATTATCTAATGTCTTTGTTGCAGTGGTCAAGGTGTTACCTCCTGCAGCAAAGGCCAGAAGGCAGGTAAGGTGATATGAGACTCAAACCCCATTGACCAGTCATTTAGCTGTTTAGTGCTTCAGGGCATTGTGATGAACTAACAGTGTATTGTGTTGTACCTGTCCGTAGTGTTGTCTTCCACCGGGCCTATGGCGCGAGACGTTGACAGCCTGGCTCTATGTATGCAGGCTCTGCTGTGTGATCACTTGTTCAAACTGGACCCCACTGTGCCACCCATCCCATTTAACCAGAAGGTGTGCTCCTAATGTTTTTTATATGGGTTGCTTACCATCATTCAATGCAATATACCACAAATAATGTTATATGGGTTAGATGGGCTGAAAAACACATTCAGGAACACTCCAACTTCAGGGACGTTCAAAAAGGTTAGTCAAAAAGTGAAATTTGAATACCATTCCAAAATTCTCTCAAAATGTGAGTTCAACTATACACCTTTCTCCAGGGAAATAATGTAGTGTCTTTTTTGTTGTTTTAAAACCTCTGTATTACCCTGATTGGCTTCCCAAAATTCTAGTAATTGAAGGGCTGACTGATTTGAGTAAGGAAATCTGAC
The DNA here is from genome assembly GCF_038355195.1 of Osmerus mordax. Lineage (NCBI taxonomy): Eukaryota > Metazoa > Chordata > Actinopteri > Osmeriformes > Osmeridae > Osmerus > Osmerus mordax. The sequence continues at coordinate 4,563,671 of NC_090076.1, read as the reverse complement.
ACATCCTCTAGAACATAAACATGCATCCTTGCAAGTATTTTAATTGGACTTACAATGATACTGATTTTCAGCTTCCAACAAACTCTTCTAGCGAAACGCCATTAAAAGGGCATGACCATGTTTATGATTGGTCATATGGTGCAAACACCATCCCTTTTACGTGATCGGGCGATTGCTAGATTGGCAAGACCTGGGTTGACTTCAGGTCTTCTAAGTTGTCCAACAGATGCAGTTTTACACTCCTCAAAGCAAACACCTTACTGCTGCCTATCTGACTAGATATGTCTGTCAGATATGGTTTCACTCCAGTCATAGTTTATAATCGAGACCCTAAGTGCAGAGAGAGAAGATACTACAAGACAATAGAAAAAACCTAGCATCATATTTTCTTTTGAAAGTCAGAAAGAAAAGAAAATTTAAAGAAAGAAGCATGATAACATAACGCATGTAATGAAATGCTTATTTACATTTAGTCATTTAGCAGACGCTCTTATCCAGAGTGACTTACAGTAAGTACAGGGACATTCTCCCCTGAGGCAAGTAGGGTGAAGTGCCTTTCCCAAGGACATAATGTCATTTTGCATGGCCGGGAATCAAACTGGCAACCTTCAGATTACTAGCCCGCTTCTCTAACCACTCAGCCACTTGACTTACATCTTGTTTCAGGTGTACACTTCTTCCAAGCCCCTGAAGATTGGTTACTTTGAAAGCGATGGCTACCAAATGCCATCTCCTAGCATGAAACGAGGCCTGAGGGAAACCAAGGCCCTGTTAGAGAGAGCTGGCCACACGGTACGTCTCACCACAACCCTGACACTCGAGTCTACAGTCTCCATGCCACTGCTTAATGCAGGGTTAACATACAGCAACAAGTTGTATGTTTGAATTGGACTTTGAAGTAAATGTTTGTTACTCCTGACCTTTTTCAAGACTGGCATTTTAAGATTCAACTGTTAATCTTATCACTAATCCACACAGTAATCACTGTTGTATCTCACACCAGTTTATGGCACCAAGTCAATCCTCAGTTAGGCATGCCTTAACTTATCAAAGGTAGTTTAATGTTCATAGGACTTGGCAGTGTTTCCTAAATCACCATAAACTTGTATATGGTATGTGATACACTGTCCTTCTGTCTGTTAGGGTATGTGCTTTTCTTGGATCAAGGGACCTATAGGTTACATTTTGTGCAAGATAGTCTTACTTATAAACTTTAACAGGCCCAGGCTTCTTCTTTCTACATTGTAATACAAGCACTTACAGGCAACTGCCATTTGGGCCAACAGGCCAAATGGGTTTTTGCACAACTGCAAAAAAATATTATAATATTCAAAATATTGAATAATATTTTGAAATAATGAAAAACAACCAGATGAGCTGAGCACTTGACTCATCCACCTCACCCTTGGTCTAATGTCTCTGCTGTACTACACACACACACACACACACACATTGTATGCACCCACTTCATGGGTCTTTACCCATAAAGTGGGTTACTTTAATACATATCTTTTTAACTATCAATTCAATAGAGCAAAGATCATTAATGTTAATATGTGTCTTCTTTGCGGTCTCTCACTCTCTCTCTCTCTCTCTCTCTCTCTCTCTCTCTCCCTCTCTCTCACACACAATGTGTGTGTAGTTGGTGCCTTTCAGTGTTCCCAGGTTGAGCTATGTCATGCATGAGCTTGTTATCAAAGGTATCCTTGGAGACGGAGCCAACACCCTGCTAAGCCACTTGTGAGTAGGTCAAATTCCCCAGGGAGATTATTAAAAATGATTCTGACTGAACAACCAAACAGAATCACGACAACAGTGTTTGCCAACAACACTTTTCTACAAAAGTAGAACGTTATACGAGAACGTAAAACTGGAAGTGGTTGTCAAGTGTTCTTCTAATGACCTGTGTTTTGTGTTATTTTAGGAAGGGTGGTCCAGTAGACCCTTGTTTGAGACCACAGACTGTCACATACAATCTACCCCACACTGTGAAAAAGATCCTCTCTGTTCTCCTGAAACCTCTGGTAGGTGCTCACTTCTTACACCGGGTACAAAGATGGTGATTCAGGCGTCTCTGACTTTAGCAACATTTGATTATAATTAATTGGTTTTGAAGTGTTTTCCACATATGATATTCATTTTCAGTGCCTATGCAGATTATTTATCTGCGAGTTTGGACATTTCCGCAAGTAAAAATCTTTGCATTCTCCCCTAGTTTCCTCGAGTAGCTGACTCTTTGGGAGCCACTTGTGGTGTTAGGTGAGAATCAAATCAAATGTATTTTGTTTATCCCTTTTTACAAGCATGAGCACATGTCAAATAGGGCTTCACATACGCTCATTGAACTGCACCTGAACTAACCTAAACCCTCATTTAGACTGCCCTACCCCCTCCCTCCCATCTTGCAACATTGACAACCTCACACAATGCAATGTGGACTAACAAGTTTAGGTTCTCTTTATTTGCCTTTTCACCATAGGTATTACGATAGACATACAGCGTAACACACAAGTTCAATGTTGTTATGGTGTCAGCCTCACTAATTGAAATAAGAATAAGCAACAAACTGCTATCTGCTCAGTAGCTCTCCTTGCAGCGCCTTTGTTGTCATGTGCCAGTGTGTATACAAGAAGTAACCATCACAAATGACTGTTGCCACTCCTTGTAACAGCTCTGTACAGGACATGTGGAAAACCCAGGCGGCTATAGAGGTAAATATTAATCAGTATAAACCTTAGTAGCATACTGAAGTAATCTCTGTGAGCCTTTGACCACTAACCGTTAACTTCACGTCAAATTGGCAAAGGGCTCTGTGCTACACTTGTAACATTTTGTAATGCAGTTCATTGTCTGTCACAAAGGACTACACCCAGGAAATTATAGCTGAGTGGAGGAAGTGTGAGATGGACGTGTTGCTCTGCCCAATGCTAGGACCGGCCTTCAACTTTTTCAACTGTGGGAAGCTCACATGTACGGTATTTCATTCCTCCCTTTGCTGCGTAGTGCACAGTGTTAACAGGGGACTTTCCATTACCTGAGATAGGACGCTATCCAGGAGTTACAAAATGACTTAGTCCAAAGGGAATTGTTTAATTACTGTACTTCAAACCATTTGCCTTAGCATAAATCCTTTGGTCATTGTGCCAATGTGTAGCGAACTGATGCTGAAATGGTCATGTGGGTATGTTTGGACAAATCAATCATTTTCTTTCTCTGTCACCCTTTCAGGTGCAACATCGTACACTATTATCTACAATCTGATCAATTTCCCAGCTGGGACTGTTCCTGTGTCTACAGTCACTGCTGAGGATGAACAGGAGCTCAAATGCTACAAGGGGCACTTTGGTGATCCTTGGGACAAACAATTTGTAAAGGTCTGGTTTTATCTTTCAAAACATCCTTGTTTTACAGGTTTTATTTTGCAGCCTTTCACCCCAGGTGACTATTGCCACTGGCCAGGCTGATATTTGCATATATTGTAAATAAGAATTTGTTCTTAATGCCTGGTTGAATAAAGGTTGCTAAGTTTACCTTGCTTAGTTTTCCCATAGCCTCAATCTAAACAACTGGGTTCCGAGATTAGTTCCCAGTGAAAGTTTGTGTGTGAATCTAAATGTGACCAGTAGAGGGAGGCAGTGGCCTACTCAACACACTAGAGGCTTGTTTGTGTGTGAACTCTATGTGCGTGTGTCTGCAGGCAGTGACCGGCGCTGAGGGCCTGCCTGTGGCCGTACAGTGTGTGGCCCTGCCCTGGCAGGATGAACTCTGCCTACGGCTCATGAAGGAGGTGGAGCGACTGGTCAAGGAGAACAAGTGAGGAGGGAGAGAAGGAAGGCGCCTTGAGTACAATTCCACTCTAGGCTTATGAAGTTGCTCCAGAGGATAAAGGAAAGAGGAAAAGCCTAAAGCAGTCAAAAGCACTAGCTATTCACTATCCGTTTGAATATCATTCGAAACACACTGTAAATCAAGTTTCAAGAAATATAAATGTAAATCAAGTAAAGGGAGACTTGAAATCAATAGAAAGTAGTTGAATGTATTTTTTTAGTAAATTGCTGCTGTGTATATGTATTTTGATTGATAAAATAACAATAACCATATTTTTGGACATGAACCATATTGATACAATTTATTTAAGGTTCAAATTAAATTTTGTATTACACTTGTTTTAATAATGCATTTACTAACTTATTGTATTGGAAAGTGGAGCTGAGACAATAAAACTTAGTCAACAAGAAAATACTTTTGAACAATTGATCATTTTATATTGCTTAATCTTAAATCATTGTTTTAAATTAGTACATTTAGAGATGACTTACATCTAACTACACTAATTGAAAAACTCACATCAGAAATATGTTACTGGAAGTACCAAGGTTAGGGTTAGGTATCTAACCGTATTTGCTTTTACTTTTATATACAATGTATCTAATTGTGTATTTTAAATCAAGTCTCCAAACTACGAATTATACCTTGACTTGGAAGAATCTGCAAATGATATGTATTTTAATAGTGTTCATTCTTGCAGAGCTAAATGCAGTTCACTGTCACATAAAAATCACAAAAATTGAATTGTTGTACGTGAAATCTATGCACATTAGATTTTATTTGAAATAAAGACATTGATATCGAAATCTTTTGTGTGCATGTCAGTTAGACGCAAAACATTTCTCCCTGTGTCTATGGAGTGTTACAACCATAGCCATGGCATTCTAAACATACATTTATTGATACATGAGGAATATGTATTGTAGCGTACATATTACATTATAGAATGGAATGGGCACTTTAAATGTCCTCCCATAAGTCCTTGCCAGAGATGTTCATTAGTAGGGTGAACATTTGAATAACCCAGCCCAATGGAAACTACCATTCCATCTTCACTATATCACTGTCGCTAGTTATTCCTCAGCCGAAGTAACGTACAGGTGAGGGTACAACATGAGGAGGAATTGTATTAGTTCTTTCATTTGGCTAAGAGGTACCTAGCGCCTCGTGTCAGACACAAGCCTGAAAAAGAAGATGTAGTCTGGCTCGGTTGCACCCCCCCCCCCCCCCACACACACACACACACACGCACGTACACACCCCTTCATGCATGAGGTATCAGATGGGTATAATGGTAACCTATGATGGTATCTTAACAATGGTTCCCTGTTTGCATACAGCTTTTTGATCTTTTCTGTGGGCTCGTGGTACTGTGCTTTCTCAAGTTCACACTTTTGACTGTTGACCTCTACCTGCAATATTTCATTTCACTCATTTCTGTGGCTTCCCTCACGATTTCTCCGTCTTCACTTCTCTTACATGTAGTCTCTTGTAATCCCACTAGAAATGTGTGTTTAATATGCTCTTATGCACTTTCATCTTCCACACTTATCCTGTAGTACTTACCGGAGATGAAGGCATATGTATGTGTGTGTCTGGTATTAAAATACTGTAGGAAAAGTATATTCATACTTTATCTGAAACTTTAAACTGTTGATAAAGTGTATTTTGTTAAATAAAAGGTTGCTCGACCTTCAGATGATCCAGGTCTTCCCTTCCTATGTTGCCTTTGGCCCCCTTTCTCTCTGTTCCACCTCTGTGCCATATACTGTATGAGTGGAGATCAATTCTGATGCACTTTTGAGTGATGACTGTGGTGGCTCCATTACAGCAGACTGTGATAGAGAGACCTAATGACACATAGCGCTTCCATCGGCAAGGCCACCGCACCATGTCTGCATCATCGTGTGTTCACCCTCAAGTATTGTAAATATGTGTTTCATTTGGTTTTACATAAATGTAATTTTTTTTGAACTCTCCCGGGATAGGAGGCCATTAGGGACAATGTGTTTTGTTTTCCCATTACGACTTCCCATGCCATCTTCGCTCTTCCATTATTGAATGGAGATATGGACCTGGGTGTTGGAGTGAGGAGGACACATTAGGCGAGGAGTAGAGTTTAAATTGAGAGGTCGTTATTAGCATTATCCGAGGCACATGGAGAGAGGAGACTGGCTCCGGCTGTGCCACTCAGTCAGGGAGCATTAAGCATTAAGAAGTAGCGAGGAAACTCTGGTCTTCTGAGAAACTTGATATTGTTTGCAAATCACCGTGGTTTTTCCAGCGTACATTGGCAGTGACTTAAACACATGCACCCATTTCCACCGATTAAACTAGTTATTGCAAAAAATTAGTGCAACAGTTATTACTGTCTGTGGTGCATTTCACATGCTGTACATTAAATACAATGCTGTATGTAAGAGGTTGTACCCCATCTCTGAGCCCAGAGTGTATATCTTGGTAAATAACTTTTATACATGCCCTAAGGATGACCTTAACACAAGTTTTTGTGTTACGAAAAGAGTTTGAGAACGATTGAGATGAAAGAAAGACTTGGAAAGAGGAAGTCAGTGTGGATGTTGGGGGCAGCCTCAACAAATCATCTCAAGATGTCTGCGGCATGGAACATCTAAGAATGCTGGCAGGTCCCTCATCTCTTGAAACGTCTCATTGGTAAGAGCAGCAAACACCTCATTTACAGGAACCTCAGGCTATAAGGTCGGGTACTTCAAAAGCCATCCCAACATATCTACACCCTGCTTGGGTGCAAACAAATAAAAGTCGATATCGCCCCAACTAAACTAGGATGATTCTGTCTTAATGTGCCATTTCAGGGGCCAGGGAGCCCTATAGTCTTTACAATGCAGTAGGATTGAAGATAGTAATGTCTATCACAGCGGGACCCCTGCCTTCACGTAATAAAAGTGATGAGTTCTGCCTCTGCAACCAAAGAGATACTTCTAGGAGACATGAGAGGGAAGAAGATTGACAGCTTTTAGGGACTTTGGTCCATTTCACCAGCCATTACTGCCCGATGAGAAAGCTAGCATGCTGTGGAGTAGGAGGAAGGCAATGGGAGATTAGCAGACAGCTGATACAGGTGTACAGGCGGTATCAAACAGGAAGCCTGTCAATGCAGCAGGCACCAGGCTTTTTATATGGGGCCGGGATCTGTAATGTATGCCTACCAATCTCTCTATGACAGGATTAGTTGGGAGCTTCCAATGATTTGCTCAGATTCTGTGACTCAACAATTCCGTGATCCAGGTTCGAGCCGCTTTAAGGGCCCCCTATCCTAAATTTGAAAAGCTTACCCTCCGGACAAGGGACGCTCTATTTTCCGGATGGTTCCGCTTCTCTTTGCTGCTACTTTCAGGCGTTCATCAATGCCACCCCCCCACCCCCCCAACCCACCCCCCTCAGACCACCTCACCATCTTCCCTCCATACACATCTGCTAGGTTTGAGTTTTTTCCCCTTTCTTCCCTCCGAGGGCTTGCTTGGCCCACGGCCCTTATAGCCAAATTGGTTTACATTGGAGAGATAAATGCACTGCAAATGCGCTTAAACACGTACAGTAAAAATTGCAGACAGTGCGTGTCAGGATTATCACCCGAGTCAGGGGGAGAAAGGAGAGCGTCTCCGCCGCACAAAGCTGAGGAGCCAGAGTGAAGCCTGCAGATATAGTCCTGTCTCATCCACTTCTCTGGAGAAAGAGACGGGGATTTCACATTTGCATGCTGGCCTGTAATTCCTGGAATTATATAACTTGTCGCCAACTCTTGCTGCATTGTGAAAGTATTGTTTCACATGGGTGAGCAGACTGTGGAGTTAGCTGTGTTGCTGGAGAAGGGGAGCTATCCCTCTCTCTCTCTCTCTCTCTCTCTCTCTCTCTATGGAGTTCGCTGCTCCATACTGGAGGTAGCAGGTTCAGCACATGCCTTACTCATTACCAGTACTGTTGGATGAGACCACCCTAGACCCTGGTGAGAGAAACAGCTTCGAACAGCCCAGGAAAATACTCATGCTGTTAGGAGAGTTGGGAGAAAAAGGCAAGACCTACATTGTCATTGAAAAGAGACTTTTTTTTAATCACAATGCCAAAGACTGGAAAACGTTAGAAGCATTTTATCTACTGTACTGCTTGCTACTTGTGCTTTCAACTTTTATAACGGCACCAATAGTGTCTCATAACCACTGAGGCCTGTACCAGCGTCACATGATGGACATGACGGACATGCTTGGCTTTAGCTGCAGTGCGGTGGCAAAGGGGCTTCCCCCGACAGTGGAGACAAACGCTGCCTAACCCCATCACTACGGGGGAAATGATATACAGGGAAACCACAATCCACTTACAGACATGGCAATCACAGGGCACTGTTCTATTCCTCCTCCTTCTCCACCTGCTTCTTAGGTGGCTGTTGTCTTCGCTTAGGGGAACACCATGCTTCTCTCCCCGTAGCCTCTCCATGCAAAGCCAACAGGATTTGGGTGTAAACTTCCCAGAAAGAACAGTCATTCACCCAGGCCAGCACCCACCCACCCCCCACTCCACTCACCCCACTGTCCCCCAACCTCTTCTGTCTCACCCTATACCCCCGCCCCTCCCTCCGTATCGACCCCCTCCCCCCACACCACCACCACCACCCCTCAGACCTCCCAACACAATGGCCCCCAAGCAAGCCCAGCACAGAAATCATAGCACACTATTCAATCATTGTTTTCACCCCCTTTATGGTCCCACTAAAGGTTTTAGCCGGGGCAGAGAAGGAGGGCTGTCACTGAGGAAACCTTAGCCCATTGATGAAGTGACAGGCGCTGCCAGAATATGATCCTAATCCTGTTTCCAGCATTCTTTTAGCCTGCTGGCATCGCAATTCCTCCACACATTCTCCAAGCTGTCAACTAGGAAAATCCCTCTAATAGCGCATTGCCCAGATACACATCAAAGAGCTCCTGGAAACCTTCAGCGGCTTAGCACCATCCACACACACACACACACACACACACGCACACACATGTACACAGGCATACACTACCAGATTCACACACATACTCCCAAATTCATACACACTCTGACACAAACATACACACAATGTGGAAACCTATGACAGCATGAGCAGGCTTGAACATTTATTTACAACATCCAAAGTTTTTTTTTTTTTTTTTTTACATTTTAGGAAAGTTGTTATTATAATTACGTGTTCTAAGTTGCAATCTCCCAGTTGAAGCAGGATAAGGATCCTGCTCTTCTGGGTTGTGGAGAACAGTTAGAGGTAGAGAGGGGATAAAAACAGGTGTCTGAAATTTGCTGACTCTAGGAACCCTTTCAGTTCTATTTCATCTTATTCTATTCTTACTTAATCCATCAATATCCCAACCAAAGGTAATCTTCTTATGGCAAAGCATTCTGTTTCGGTGGAGCCAAACCTTGGCTGACAGGGGGGAAAGGGGGAGTGGAGGGGGATTGGGGACTCTTTAGAGCTTGACACTGTTCTTCAGTCATTTCATTTAGGATTAGTTACTCTGCATTGGGTGAACAAGTGGCAGGGCTTGTGGTGTGTGTGTGTGTGTGTGTGTGTGTGTGTGTGTGTGTGTGTGTGTGTGTGTGAGAGAGAGAGAGAGAGAGAGAGAGAGAGAGAGAGAGAGAGAGAGAAGAGAAAGAGAAAGAGAGAGAGGGAGAGGGAGAGGGAGAGGGAGAGGGAGAGAGAGTATGTGTTCGTGCCTGTGCATGGGTCGACTCAACTGTTACATGGCATACAATGTTTTAACAATAATCATTACATTGTTTCTTTCGTAAGATGGCCTTGCTGTTATTTGAGTATTATAAAAAGTGAAATAGTTGTAATTAAATTACCAAAAGTTTACATATTATAATTTAATTTAATTCCTACAGTTGCCTCTCAACCTAAATAAGGAGGCTGGAGTGTGGTGAGTGTGTGTCCGTTCTTGCGGTAGGCCAGATTTGCTGCTGTAGTGGCGATCTCACACAGTAGGGGTGTGGTTGGAATTGTCCCAATTCAGGAGCCAATCAGCCCTCTGACCTGATCCGGTTCACCTGGTAGCAAACCACAGATCATCCTCGCCCCTCAGAGATCTTCAAGACTTGTAAGGCTGTCCAACTATTGGCTATTGAATCTGACACTGCATTTCCCCCCCGTGCATTACAGTAATCATTCTATGATATTATAAAATAAAGCATTCGGTCTACTTTATATTTGTGGTTTATTCCCTTGCATTTAAACAGATAAATTACTCACATTTAAGTAAACAATTGAGAAATACATGTCTGGGATCTACATTGATGAAGTACATTTTGCTTTAGCCAGGGTGCCATTTTTATGTATGCTGTACCAAACTCCTATGCTGTCGTTTCGGTAAGATTTGGGTATGCCAATATAGGAGTCAGAAGAGTCTGGATTCTAAGCGAAGATAACAATAACCAGGTTTGTTTTCAACATCTTCATGTAGGCTCATCAGGGTTCCATGGAATATTATTTAATTCTCTTTTTTCCCCCACAGGGATTGGAACATTCCACTGTCCTTTTGCATAAAGCCACGATGTAACAGTTTGAAAATAGGTTGATTCCTTCTAAATCCTTAACATTAAAGGAGACATGGATTCACTCACTAACCAGGCATATGGGAACAAACACAGGGGGATATTTACAACACTGAATGGATTCTTGCAGGTGGGACAGCAAAGATACAAAGCAACGAGGCATCGTTATAGTGCATTGTGGGTCTTGAGACCGAATCGGACCTGCAAGTGACTGATGTGGCCAGGGTCATCCTTCACCTGCCTTTTTGTTTTCATGTTTGTTCAGCTGTAATCCTTCTTTCAGGATGCATGCAAAGCTTGTCGCCTCTAGTGTTATTTCTGATGATATTCAGGTCTGAGGGGTATCCACCAAACACGGGTAAATGACGGTGGGAAAGCATGTGTTGACATATGCATCTAAACCAGGAGGGTGCAGTGTCCTGTTTACAGTATTCTGATAACTATTCAAAGTCAACATTCCCAAGCTGATATCTGTTACAGCATCAATTATTTTCCATATCATAGTATATTGTAGTATGTCCATAGAGTCCCAGTGTTGAGTTCATGTCCTTGTAGTTATGAGGTCAGTTGTGGTGCAGGGGGGGGTCACTTCTTGCTGGTTGGGCCAGCAGTCCAGGGGGTGGGGGGGTGGGGGGGGGTAGCGTGTTACGCTACTCAGTTGGGTAGCGTGTCCAGGCCCAGGGAGGCTGCATGCTGCTTGGCCCTCATCCGCAGATTCTCAATGCTTGTAGTCTTGCTGTTGAGGCTGCCTGGCAAACTGCCTGGTGGCTGAAGCAAGGGGCTGTTCCACACCTGCTGGGCCTGGGTCAGGGACTGGTAGTAAGACTGGCAGGGGAGGGAGCCAAGGGGAGGCGGCATGTTGACGTTCATGCCAAGGTAGGGCAGCGGGGGTGTTGGGGTGCCCATGTCGAAGGAGGGGTAGTGGACCAAGTTGTTGGTGGCGGCCATGTGCTGGCGGAACTGCTCCTGCAGGCGGAAGAGGCTGAGAGGGGAGGAGGCGTAGGAGTTACTCTGGGTCAGGCCACTGCTGCTCACGCCACTGGAGGAAGGGAGGGTGGGGGAGCCTAGCGGAGAGTCTGGCACAAAGATAAAGGTTTTTTTAACCATGTCAACTGAAAGTACACATACTTTATGTTTTTTTTTAATACTTTTTAAAGGTTAATCAGAGTATTTCTTTATTTCTTTTTGGAAATTTTGTTCCCCGTTATTGAAAGGGAGCTCTCACCTGGTGTAGGGCTGAGGCGTTTGCAGGACGGGGAGCCATTTCCTGGCTGGTGCCCCGCCTCCGCCTGCGACTCCTCCCTCATGTCCGGCCTGGTCTCCTCCCTCAGCTCCTCCTCCCGCTCGCCGTTGTCCTCGACGGCGGACTCGCTGTCCGAGGGCTCCGGGGAGGTGACGTTCACCTCCACGCTCATCTCCCCGGGCTGAGGTTGCGCGGCCAGCCGCTCGGCGTCAGACAGGGAGGAAGAGGAGGGGGGAGACGGGACGCGGGCTTCGGGGACCGCCGGTGTAACCGCCGGCATCTCTGTCTTGCCCTCCTCCTGGGAGCCGTCATTTGTAGCCTCCTTCTGCTTCTGCAGCTGCTCCTTCTGCAGGCTGCGTTGCTTCTTGCGGAACTTGGCTCGTCGGTTCTTGAACCACACCTTTGCAAGAGATCAAATGTACCTTTATTTTAACAAATATTTTTTGCTGCATATTACCTGAAAATACGTTCGATTGAGGCCCACAGAGGAGACCACAGAGCAATTTGGAAAAGGTGAACTGAAATATAAACTTTGTTGTACTCTAGTATCTTTCAAACTATTTTGTACATCGCCCTGAGGAGTTTCTCACCTGCACACGGGCCTCGGGCAGGTTGGTGCACATCGCCAGGCGCTCACGCATCACCACGTCAGGGTAGTGGGTCTTCTGGAAGGTTTTCTCTAGGGCCTCTAGCTGTTGGGCAGTGAATGCCGTACGACTGCGCCGCTGCTTTCGGTGCTGGGAGCCATACCGGGCCTCGAGGATAATGTCTTGAAATGTGCAGCCGTTGAGAAAAAAGAAACATGGCCGATTTAATTGAGGCACAGGTCACGGAGTCGAATTAATTAATCCAAATCACATTTCAAAACCTATTTCCTACAAAAGAGGATATGATCATTGATCCATCATATAGGCTACTGAAAAATATTTTTGCAACAACAACATAAAAAAACTACAATAAATGTGCAACCAGTTCTTACCAGCAAGTCTCTCCGCTAGAGTGAGCGCATGCACTGACGGCCTGTAGTCGGGTGCGTGCTGGGCCTGCTGCGCCGCCTGCTGGTGAAGGTTGTACATGGCGCTCAGGGAATTCATTGCGTGGAGCGAGTACCCGTTCACTCCATAGTGCTGCATGACGAACTCTCCCTACAAAAAAAGAGGGCAAAAGGTGTTTGTTACTATTTAGATAAGAGAATACATTTCTGCTTATTTTTAATTGTAGGCTACTACTAAAACCATGGCAATTGATAATAACATTAGGCATATACATTCATAAAGACTAGCTAAATAAATACACTCACGGATGCAACAGGTGAAAATATAATAGGCTACCTGTGTAAAGCAAGCATTTAAAAAAAACACATGACATAAATCAATGATCTTAAAAACAGCATATCACAGAGGAGCCGCCGAAAGGCTATTTAACCACCAAATCCCTGGGGGTTGTTGAACTCCCTCCAGGCGCTGGTCCTTATGAAATAATTAGTTCACGCGTTATCTCAACCATAACGTTGATACTGATGTTGGTAGCCCATTTGAAATAGGTTCAACTTGAACTTATATTTTAATATTTGGTCCCACAGAATAGCCTACACGCTTCCAGTGCATTGCGCCCTGTAGTCCTACATTAGAGGTTATTTTTCCGTTAGGGTAGGCTATTGGATTGGTAATGATAAGGGTTGCCTTATTTGGTGATTAACAATGGACTAAATTCAAATGAGCCCAATTAAAATAAGAAATAATGTGCTTTATTAGGCTAAAGCCTGATAACTTTAAAATGACAAAAAGTTATTTTTAGGTCTAAAACACTATAGCCTAGCCAATTTAAGACTAAGAATGCGCAGTCCTATCTGAACAAGACAGCCTATAGTTAAGCCTATTTTTCATCTGAATCTCAAAATGTTGTGTAGGCCTATGCCTAAAAGTTATTTCAGTTAACGCAAGGGCTTGATATCGGTTATTTGTATAAAATGGAAGGCTAAGCTACTTTGTGGAGTTAACAGAAACGCTGTAAAAAGCTCGGTCTTTGGCCTGTAGCTTTATTTTATTTTTTACAAATCATTTAGGCCCTAAGAGTGAGAGTAAAATCTGCGTCTACTTTAAATAGCCTACATAACCTTAGGCCTTAGTGAAAAATCACGTTTGACCACATTTAGGCCACAAGATTAGGTAGCCCTGCCAAGAGTAAAAGAAAGGAAAAATACAAATAGTCTACATTTAACGTAGGCCTATCTATCTAATTATATCTAGGCCTATTTGTATCATTATGAACAGCATGCTATGTTACTGTAATTTTGTTCATTTTGATCATGCAACATGATCAAACAGTGATATCTTTAAATTAAGCATAAAATTGCCTGAAGGTTGTAATGGGACTGAAGGCATAGGCATACATATACAGTAAAATTGCAGTATACTGCTTCTCTAAACACAGATCAGACATTGTCGGTTTTCCAAACGAATTTTGTAAGATATGAATGTCGGTAACCACTGTATCATCCTGGATAGCAGGTGCAAAATATTTACACTGCTGGCCGGGTCGTTGAATGGGAACCGTTTCCCTCAATCTGTAGCGGGTCTCAGTTCAATTGCCGGGGGCTAGCAGTGGCAAAGATGTATGATAAATCTGCTGTGAAATATTCATGGGGATCCCCAGTTGGGTCCCTGTGTAATGTAGGTGCAAATAGGTTTCAACGGCAAATATATTAATTCATCATCAGTCTTGACACGTAAAAGATAGGGCAGTGTAGTCCGCGTGTGTGTGTGTGTGTTTTTTGTATGTGTGTCGATGTGTGCCTGAGAGGGAGATAGAGAGAGATAGAGAGAGAGGGAGAGAGAGCAACATAGACAGCGAGAAAGTTAGAAAGTGTATATTAATTGTAAAAATGCTGCTTGTTTATGTTGCTTTAGAACATGACAGGTTATTTGTCAAGACTCGCTTGTTGTGGATAAAGTCAGACCCATTGTCATGCTAAGGAACGTGTATCCATTATACTAAATGTTGTCAAGGTCCCGGGCACCCCTGCCCCTGCAGCATAATGGACAGCGGACACATTTGTAGGCTAATTGAAAATAATGAATCAGTTCAACTATAGGAGGCTGTTATATGTGATGATGCTCTAGATTATTGAAAACAACGCGTTTGCTCATAATTCGAACCGAATTATGAAGACTACTTTTAGAACGAGTCCAAAGCAGCACAAACAATTATTCGTCTAATGAAGCACGGACTTTTTATTTTCATTTTAACTTTGAAATGTCTATTTTAACTTTGAAATGTCTATTTAAAAGCAAATACTTTTTTCCGGTCCAGCCTACTCTGCACACCATGTTTCCATCCTATGAAAGTTCTTACCTCTCACGTCGCTCAAGCTTTAAAGTGTAGCCGATACTGGTCCACTGCTATAAAAATGTCTTAGTTTTGTTGCGTTATTTCTTCATTTCTACATTCCATATTAAATGTCCAAACTCTACGAATTCTCGCTCTTCAATGAGTAGTCCGTTTCCTTCGCTTAGGTCCCTCTCTCTGTGTGTGTGTCCTGTGGTCTTGATAAGTGTATGAGAATTCACAGATCTGCCATCTATCGGGCTCGCGCACGAGGAAGGGCTTTAAAGAGCGCCTGGTGAGGTCATGAAGCATGATTTCAAATAGTCTTCTCCTGTGCCAATCAAATCGCTCTCTACTTCAGCCTTCCTCGCCCCTGATTTAGATCATTAGCTGTATCTATAGCGTATACTTTCTCATTGTTTTGTACCATCAATTATTTTATGAATAACTTTATTAATTAAGTCAGATGAATATAACAAAATTAATGAAGCATCACATAAGGCAACACTTCTGCTATGCCCATGTTTATTTTTATATTAAGCTTTAAGGATACATCTAAAAGCCTAACAATCATAATTATTATAGATTTGGCTAAAATTAGCTCGTAGTGGATAAACAACTGTTGTGATTAAGGGTTGTCATTATCAAGAGACTATTTATTGGCTGCAATTATATGCTTTTATTTTAGTTCTTAGTTTGTATTTTTTTTTATGCGTTGTGTAGGTCAACTGTATTATCATATTAGTGTCTCCAATATACTTATGAAACTTTTAAAATAATTTGAAATACTTTAGGGCAAACAATGTTCATTGTCTTTAAATGTCTATAGTGTTTGTAAACTTTATAGTTCAAGGGCTGCATGACAAATCACGGCCAGTTATTGAATAATTGCCACAATAAAGGTTTGATTGGAATGACTTTGAGGTTGAAATGCTACACGTTTAGAATTACCCATTCATTGATTTTATTTGCTTTTCGACTTTTGTCGGACTATTTGGGGGATTCTGCGGCCGTGAGATGGGTAATAGATGCAGGCTACTGCCTTTAGTAACTCTCCCGGCCCCAAAGGATTTGGGTTAGGATTGAAGAGACAAGACGCCATTTCAGCCTCCAAAAACTGTCTTAAAATGACTGCTGGTAAGAGGATTAAAACAATAATGCCCCTCTCTTCTTCAAGGTTTTTTGAAAAGATTTCTTCTCCCGGAGAAAACCCGTTTAGGCTGGAATTAGGGGCAGCGAAAAGTAGCCTTTTAATGTAAAGCTTGCATATTTTGTTGAATTTCTCCAAGAGTGAGAGGGGGCGGTTAGGATGAAATCCTAAACTCAATTTGATCTTTGGCCATTTTCATCCGCAGAAGTTGACACTTCAGAAAAAAGCGCCATGTGAAAAGAGCGTGCACTCTCACACGCCCCAACCACAGTTTATTGAAGACATGGACTGAAATATGCTGTCATCAAATATACCTATAGGAAATTCGATTTGAATGTGTGGACTTATCCGAGTAAATGCAAGTATTTTCCATGATAAGTCCAATTCTCACTGACGGATAAAAAGTGATAGTTTATATAGCCTATGTGAAACGTGCCACTTAATTGGGATAAGGAGATTAGGCTAATTGAAATTGTGAAACCGACACTTGTATTATGTAATGATGATAATGAATAAAGAAATGTAGATATCGTTAGGGTTAGGTTACTGCTCACTAAACAGTTTGAATTTTGATGAACAAGCCAAGTGCGAGTAAAATTGAGAAAGTTAAGGGTTGGCTAGCTTCAAAGAACTTCAAAATGACCTAATAGCAGCAACAAGTGTAATGCTTTCATGGGCTTTCTCGTGGTCCTATTAGCGATTCTTGATTCGTAAAACTAAGAAAACGCAGTCATCAAACAAACTTATAAAATAACAATAGGCTAATACAAAGAAATAGACACAAATATAGGCTAATGATTGGCTATAGCCCGCAACGCCGATGATTTTCAATAGGCTATTTTCCGTATTGTTATTAATTATAGGCTATGCTACATAAACTAATAGGCCTAATATCAAACGCTTAATTTGATAATTGAGCATTGAGAGGCCTGGATACTTTTTTCCCACAAACCAACCTTTCTCTGTCTTTTGTCTGCACAATATATCACTGAGTATTTGGGCCTGGAACAGAAATCGGATTAACTTGTGAACCGATGGAAGTAAGAACTTAAACGGGAGGTAAATCTGGCCAGTGTTTCTTTGTGGGAACCGTCTCTAAAGCAATTAAAGCGAGAAGGAATTCCTCTCAGCTGTTCTTCCTTAAATCAGCTTTCTACAGAACCTAATGCGGTCTAATGTCCAGCGCGTCTGAAGGGTTTAAGCAAGTGTCAAGAGAGACTGCTATTAGAGTGATATTAGGCCACTGTGCTGCCACCGGCTCTCTCTCGCACACTCTTTCCCGCTCGCCGTCTCCTTCTTCCATTCCCTCTTTCTCCCATCTCTGCTTTCTCTCGATCTCATCATTATCATCTTAGCCCTCACTTTCCAAGCTCTTATTTTTCAAATTCATCTCAGATTTCCATGGATTTAGCTCGTGCCCTTATTGTTCTCCATACCCCAATTCCACTGCATTCATACTTTATCATGTTAAAGCTTCTAGATGTGAATCGTCTTTGCTCTCAATCATCTCCTAGAAATGACGTACGCTTGCCTGCTTTGAGGATATAAAACTTTATCTACCCACAAGCCTACTTAGGCAGTCCATTATCCATGCATAACAAACTTAGGCGAAATAATTCCGTTCTGTTACATTTATTCATGTTTAAACCGACTGATCATTTGTTATTTTAGCATTCAATAATTTACTCAATGTTTTAGTCTAAGAAGGGTACTTTTACAGGATCCAATGAGAAGTCGAAGGTTTCAGAGCCCATTAACCATAATTATTAGATTTTCTGAACTTCACGAATACATAATTCCTCCATCCAACAGCTTAACTTCTGCTCAGTGGATGAAATGCTATCTTATTTGTGTGAAATTTCAGTTTCTTTTGTATGTACTTGAGTGTTACAGGAACTTGTGTTAGGACAGTTGCAACTTGCCAAGAGTATTCTTTGGACAAGATATGTGAATCATGTACAGCAATATTTGAAGCAACAGCATTGTAATTTGACCTGTACAGCTGAAACTGTAGTTGAGATATCTAAAATAAATAGACACAATTCTCTGCGTTGTAAGTTTTTACAGTGAAACATGGTCTGCAACATAGAGGGGGAGAAGTGTCTCTCCAGGGGGAACTCGATGATAGTATTGATTTAGACTTGGGTACCACTTCAACTGCTATTTTTTCCAATTGTATAACAGACCTATACTGCTGAACATCAGCAACTTACTGCATTATGTCCTCATTGTTATAATAATGTTGTTGCCGTGCAGTTACATGTAAACTATGTACAACACTGTACTGTAACCCCCCCCCACACACACACACACGCACACACACACACACACACATAGACACTCAGTGTCACACACACACATACAAACACACAAGCGTGTGTTGCTTTGTTTTGCAAACAGCATAGACAGACTTTTTGAAACCACGGATAGTCTTCATTCTTTAAAGTCAGGACCTGGAGCAATGTAATGGTGAGAAATGCAGTGAAGTGTGCCCCAAGTCTGTTCAAATCAGATTTATTATTTCCCCAGACATATAACTGCTCATTTGGGGGTATTTCTACCTATAGGGGATGTAACATATTTCTTACAACCAGTCTGGTAACTAGAAAGTATAAGTAGTGGGATCGTAAAAATCTACAATCACCTTGAAAGGCCGTATAAGGCTGAAATATACAGTGAAAGACGGAGAGTCAAAGAATTGTCATGAACCTATAACCTAATAATTTATTTAAACAGGTAGGGGGTGTCTGGAATTTAAAACACAACACCATTCCATGTCGTACAGATCTAAAGCAGGTCATCTGAACAGTTCCTCTTGCAAACTTGACATATCGAAGTTGGCAGGTTTGTTTCCTCCCTCATTCTGCAAGCCTGTCTTTGGTTGTGGCCCTCAGGCTTCGGCCTAGCACAAGGGCTGCTATTGTAGAGGCCTAATCCAAGGGCTACACAGCTTTAGCAACATGGTGGGATAAAAGCCCATCAAACCAGTACTTTATGGGGGCAAATCTATCCTAATCCCTCGCTTTATCTAAACAAAAGGAGAGAAACAAGAGGATAGAAAGAAATTGTGCAGACACAGGGCAAGACCTGGAGCTAAGATGCAAAGAAGTAGTTTCACTGGAGAAGCTAACCATTTCTGACAGGCTTTCACCTCAACAGTCACAAAAAACGGACACCAGGACTCCAAAAGGACCACAAAGGTTTTTTTCAACCTCTAAGCACCCCAATCCTATTAAAGATGGACTGAAATTATGCACTTTGCCTAGAAAGTCGTAACATTATTAATAGTTTGTAAACAGAACATGTGTTTACTTTTCAAAAGATTAACACAGAAATGTATCTACAGGATTTAGTTGATAGTGGTCTACCAATTGCAGAAAGGTATTTTTGTGTCAGAAGCAAACTGAGACAAGAGGCTATTGGAACACACACACAGACACACAGTTTAGATTAATCCAGAAAGCTATTATTCTCAATAAAACCCATGGTAGGAGCATGGAATCCATTTGATACTACAATGGATCTCACAAAGACGGTGTTGGTCCCAGAAAATATAGCAACATCAACAAACTTCCCCCCCCAAAAATAGTCTTAAGTAATCTTGACTGGCAGAGACTGAGACTACAGTGGCACCTTTCTAATGCCATTGTTTTAATAGACCCCCTTGTAAACCAGAGGTACCCGTCTTTAACACATACTCTGTGTGTGCAGGGGACAAATCCCTTGACCCCTTTTCATGTCAGCTGCCAATTCCAATTTCTATCTTTGCTCTGCAGCGATTCGCTCTGAATCCCAACTGCGGCGTCCGCGAAAATGACTATGTGAGTTAGAGACTCCATTTTCCCGCCACGGCCCAAATGCTTCACTGGAGGACCATTTGGTTCATTTGAACGACAGGCAGAGATTGAGGACAAGCTGGTTCTTTCTGGCCCCTGTGTATATACTGGTTCTGCCAGAGGGCTCTTCTGTTTCAGTGACATTAGACTGATGAAGAAGTGTAAGTGGATGGCTGAAAGAAAAATGAATCACCACTAGAAGAAAAAAAATTGAGTATAGAAAAAAGGCAACTATCCTGCACTTAACCTTATCCTCCAGTCATAGATACTTTAAAACAGTAGCAAAGATGTAGTTGATTGAAGCTCCCTCAACTGTCTGAGGACTATGTTCTCCAGACTGCCCCCTATTGGTCCATGGCATGGCCTCTTGTGTGGGGTAATTAGGGGATAATGGACCGGGGAAGCTCATCAGGGACTAGATGATTAGTGATTCATTACAGGGGCTTATAACTGGGTCTGGGTGGGAAGGGGGATTCATGGGAGTGGGAGCAGGGAGAAAAGACTGGTACAGCCTGACAAATTACCAATGGATTTATCTGGGGATAATTAAACTATTCTACATGCCAAAAGACAGAATTCGGAATTGCTGGAAGATGCTGGAGTTGCTCATGAAAACATAAATATATTTAGCACGCGGGAGCATTACAATTAAAGCTATGTCACATGTTTTCTTTCCTTTTTTATCAACTACCATCCAGTGGAGAGGGACAGGACAGACTGCAGTGCCCCGGAGTCCCCAATCCCCCACAGAGAAGAGAAGGAAAGGTAGGGTCGGGTGTGTGTGTGTGTGTGTGTGTGGTGGGGGGACCACCAGCAAACACTGAGGGAGTGTCAGGTTGAGGAGAGAATTATGAGCTCACATTAACACATGGTTAAGGAGGTTTAGAACGAACCTGACCTGTGTATGGAAGCTGGGTGATGTTATCGATTCCCAATACCTTGGCTGTTGACGTCTATGATTATCGCGTGTATTATTTGCTCAAATCCAGAGAACAATATGGTATGGTCTTCCTATGTACTTTAAGCTGCTCTCCAACCAACATTAATCCACTGTGGTGGTATCAACGTTACTGTGCAGACTACAGCACATTTCAAAGGGAAAGTTTATTCTCTCGTGCGGTTTTATCAGATATGGGAGCACTTACAGACAGCTCTAAGTCTTTTCTCAATTAAAGAAATGGTCTCAGTTGTGTGAAGCTGTGCCTGTGAGATTAACCCTCTTCACCAGCTACCTCTATCCCATCAACATCTGTCTTTTGTTGTTAAATCTGATCAGCAATTCTTTAAAACAGCAGCAGGTCATCTGGGTCCAGACATTTAGCGAATTGAAGCTCATCTGTTGAGCTTAAGTCTAGTTTCTCTCCTCCATTTCCACCCTGAGTGCTTTTCGGATCTGCTCTTTGGGATAACTACAGCCAAATAGCAGATTCAGTCCTTACACCTCTGTAAACCCAAGTCTTTGGGAATAGAACAGATCATCTGCCTACCTCAGAACTTATTTTTTTTCTATATACATATGTTGAACTTTGGTTTAACACATGCACAGGTGTGCACACATACACAGAAACAAACAGAAACACATACAAAGGTGAGAATTGTTCACATTCTCCTTATCTCTTCTCTCATCCGTGTGGGCTTTGACTTTAAGCACTCTTAGAATAGTATGATCCTTCCACTGACCAGGACGTCCAGAGCACTTGGAAGCTGTTTATTCAAGCACTCTTCCCCCGTAAGCTTTGCTTTATGATGTATTATAGAATGAACACAAGGGATTGTTTTATTGTTGTATCCTAATCTGGGTTTTATGCCTTGTTCTACAAAAAGCCCTTTTAAAAAGCTTTAGAGGGCCTGGCATGCAGAGTCGAGTCGCATCCAGCCGTAACCCGCTGACTGACCGCTTCCATAGGAGACGTCAGACAAAACCCTAAACACACAGTAGAGAACCTGAAAGACCAGCCACAACGAGAGTAAACACCATGCACTCTACAGAGCTGTCCTCATCACATCGCATCATAAGGACTCATTAGTTGTATATGTTGTACCCCACAGAAGCACTTTAGGGTACAGGAGGTATACTATTTGTTGAAGTGAAATGAGCACAAGTGGAAGTGCTGTGGCACAATTCCAACGCAATGCAGACCTAATCTTTTGACAGCACCGGAGTATCTGAAACCTCGAGTCGGTGGTTCCAGGATTTTGATGAGGGATACTGAGAACATCCTGTCCTTGAAGAGGGCACGATGGTGCAATGCGGTGGGTATAGTATTTTAACAGGCTACTTGCGGATAAGCAGCTCTGCTCCCAGCCATTTGGCTCTAATTACAGCGCTCTGAAGGCCTCTGTAGAGCTGACAAGCCAGTGTGGAAATAGTGCTTAAGAAATTACTGTATGAGATGGCCTGGGGGCAGCAGGTTCTCCACAGGGAGTCCTTGGCTGGGCAGTTAACCTGGATACCTGCTCACATGGATCAAGTAAAACAGAGACATGTAAAACAAGGAAAAGAGGACACTTAATGTAATGTTTGGGTAAAAAGTTAATTATAAGAACTAGTTCAAGTGTATGTGTGTATCACAGCATGATGCTGGGAATAAATAGTACTTACAGTTTACAGTGTATAATACCTGACTACAGATCAGATCATTAGGGGGCCAGAAAAATGTCAAAATGTTTCTCCTTTTCACTTTTTTCTTTGCCTTCATGCATTCACACACATACTCTCTCTCACACACACACACACACACACACACACACACATGCACTAAAACAGACACAAATACTCACACACCCCACACACACACTTCAGACTGAAAAGGACTCTTGCTGGGCCCAACTGGCCATGTAAAGAGACAAGCTGGCACGTCAGATCGTGGTTGAGTGCCGCTGTCCTCTCTTTGGATTATCCTTCCAACACACACACACACACACACACACTCACACACACACACACAGCAGGGGACCAGTGAGAGCCCAAAGGGCCCGGCTCCGGTGATGGATATCTGTGTTTACTTATCTGTCCTTAATGATCAATTAGCTCCCCACAGGGTTGAGACATTGTGGATGGTCTAGATAGGAAAGGCATACAAAACAGCAGGGAGGAATCTTGCAAATTCATGTTTTGCATAAAAGGATAAATATGTCGAGGAATTTGGGGGTCTTGGGGAGTGTTTTTCCTCCATATGATGTCTGAATAATGCTTATTCAGTGTTTTCTTTTGGCACATCTGAATGTATTCACTGCATGTGTACATTGCAGGAGCTTGTCATGATTTGTGGGTATTTTGGTCTGTGGGCAAGCCGACTGGGGCTTTCCTGGACCCCTGTAGAAGAGCCTTTAGGGCACAGATCAGAAATCTTATGAATATGAATTAAGAGGTAACTCTCCTGGGAGAGTTAGAGAATCTGATGACAGGGCAGAAAAAGAGCAGGACATCTATTGGGATATTGGGATATGGCTTCTCTTTCCTGTCACTGACTGTTATGATAAAGAGCTAGATGTGTGTGCGTGAGTGTTTGTGTGTGTGTGTGTGTGTGTGTGTGTCTGTGTGTGTGCGTCTTTGTATGCATATGAATAATGTATTGACAACCCCCTGTGGTACTCTTTATCTAGCCTGTGTGTGTCATATTTAAAGGGGCCAGCTGGCAGGGTCATCAGGGAAACCAACACACTCATAGACACATACAGACACGCACACTCACACACACATTCTGTCATTCTCCCATGAGAGATTGTGGGTCCATGTTCTCTTTTCATCATCAATCAACAAACCCAGACTGTTTAACAAGCCTGGAGAGGTCACTAGAAGTGGTGATAATGACCAAAACATGATGATGTTAATCTCTAACGCTCCCACAGTACCTCTGTCTAGTCACAGGTCTTGTTTACTGTGGAAGTAAAGTAGGATCTGTAAAAAAAAAAATTAAGGACAGTGATGAGTTGTGCACTTTTAATTTGCCCCAAATATATCTATATTTATTTATTTTTTAACATGTATTTGCGTCTATGATTGAATTTGACCTCATTTTGATCTGCACACAATCAATGGTTTCAACCATGATATATCTCTGCTTTAGCCTATTCATCCTCTTGCAAAACCTCCCAGTGGCTTGTTTACACAGAGACCATTGTGACCCCTTAAGTCCCCTGAAACCTGGAACCTCTTGGCCTTCCATTGATTTCTGTTCTCAAGTCTTCAGCTGAGCTTAGAATAAAAAGACCATGGATAGAACTTTCTTGGTTGGTAAAAGCAAGCAGTCTATAGATATCCAGGGAGTCCAGGGGAGAAAACCCCCTCAAAGATACAGTGAATCAAAGACTTGAGTGATCTATGACAATACACTGAAAACACAACTCCCTCAGCTGAAGCTAATGGTAACGATACCATACTGTGAAAAACATGCTGCACGGTGAAAAGCTTAATGTACGTCACAAACAGGCAAAGACACGTTGTGCATCCTATCATCTCCCATGGTTGCTACGGCTGGGTTCAAATCCGGCCCGGGCCTTTTGCTGCATGCCCTGTTTCTCTTACTCCCTGCCTTTCCTGTCGCTCTTATCTGTCCATTAACGCATGAAAATGGCAAAAATATATATTTCATCAGAAGATGTCTGCTTTATATTAGAACAGGTTAAGTGGATCTGGTAGCCCATTCAGAAAATCTATTTGGCATGTTGGTGATCCATGCAGGTGTGAAAGGACTGGACGAGGGAGCGGAATAGTTGAGTAGTTGAATCTTATAGTCGTAGAGGAAGAAGAGAAGATGCACTTGTGAGATGTTATGCTTTGTAGAATTGACTGCTCGCATTGTTGAATTGTCACACTGCTCTTTTTTTTGTGGGCTCGGTGCCTGTGTGAGAAATGTGTTTTCACCAAGGGCCTGTGGCCCTGAAACACAGAGTTGGATCCATGATATTGATCAGTTTGCTTCATATCCTTCCCTGCCATCCATCAACCCTACATAGTGGATAGGGCTAATTTATATCATCTGAGAGGTGTAATCAAAGATGAATGAACCTCAGCATGATATGTGAAATGTGCACCAGGCTATAATTTCTACTACTGTTGAGTAATGGTGCTGAAGGATAAATTCAACGGAGACTGGTCTCACCTGAGCTGTTTGTGGGCAAAGTCCTCCTTCCATGCCACTCTGGCACCAGGTTCTGAAGACAGCCTCTCACATTTTCCCATTCAAGATCAGTTAGGGTCTCCCATCTTATCTGTGTAGCCAATAGCAGCATCCTCACCCGGAAACAGGAGCCTGCTTCTACACCACTAATAGTTTGGGATCTCTTCATTCAGTTCGTCATTAATTATTCATTAGTCATTAGTCATTCACCAGTTTTACACTTCACAATAGATGCCCATGTGTAGGCCATGTCAATACACTGCCCTAGGGGTTAAATGTTGGAGTGAGGGGTACAGAAGGCTTGGGAAGGAGTAGTAGTCCTAACAGTAAATATATGTATAAATATATATGAATGTTTCCTTCCGAAAAGCCACTTAAGAACTCCAGCCCTTTAAATAAGGCCAGGAATAATCTGTTTCCTTCGTCGCGGTAGATCCTGCAGGGATTTGCAGAAACATTCGGCGGTGACACAGATCTACATAATCATTTTAAGTTTCTACCCGCTCCTTCCAATGATTCTCCTGCTGTCACTTTAGATACCGCTAAAACTGATTTGGGCTCCCTAATCTCACAGTATTTCTTAGACATAAAAAATCTCTAATATCATAAGGAGATTATTTAATTTATAATTGATTGAGTGCTTTGCCGGAGTGCCACTTCAAAGTTGCTGAATTAAAGATGCGTTTAAGAAGGCGAATGCCAGGCGCCTTGGGTTGAGGGGTGGGGTACTGAGGTTGGAAGGGGTGGGGTACGGAGGTTGGAAGGGGTGGGTAGGAGGCTTGTTGTCTTCTTGGCGGAGCAAGGAATGCGAAGCGTGAGCTAGCTGGGCTGATCCACGCAGATTGCGGAAAATGGGCTCTCGCAAAGAGCCTCCTCGCTGGAGAAGGCATCGAAGGCAAGGAGGTTTTAATACATTGAAGGATGCCAGCCAATGGCTACGAACCAGATGCGGTTGGAATATGTGTCCCTGTTGGTAGCTGTCTCCAGACTGAAGAAGTTAGTTCCCTTTAACTTAACCCTTTCCTCTCTACAAGCTGCAGAATCACGCTCTGTCCAACCTCTGAGTTACTTGTTAAAATACATCAAGAGGAGGATTTTCTCAGGTGAAGCCTATACCTGTAAGTGCCTCAATCCAACGCTAGTCAAAGATATCTTACTTTCTACTTTCTACACTACTGTGCAAATCACACTGGCACACCTATAAAGTGTAACAAAGCTAAGTTTTACGGGAGCCATTTTTCTTAAGCTCTGACTTTGGATTTTACCGTCAGGCACCCTGAAATCTTCACAGGCCAGGGCTGAGATTTGGAGCCCAAAGATTTTGTACCGGTGCCCCCTGCCAATCCTAGCCTCAAACTCCAACACTTGACAGAGAACTACTCCACTGGCTTGCCAGCCCTCTATGCCTCCCAATAACTGAACTAGCTCAGATTGGCCAACTTTTTGGGGTCTTCATTAACGCAAAGCAAGGAGGGGGAAGAGATAAAGGGTCTTTAGGGAAAATCTCCCTTGGCCTAGAATAAGATATTTCTTTATGAGCTCAGGCCTATTTGGAGTGCTTAGTTCTGACTAAATGAGTCTTGACAGTGAGGAGGATGCCCCTGCCCAGTATTGTACCAGACAACCCTCTCCACCCCCTGGCCCCCCTACACCCTATCTCCACACCCGCTCAGGCCAGCCCAGCAAAATACGTCCCCCACACTTCTCCTCAGAAACACCACCTCCTTCCTGGCATGGCCCAACCGGATCATAATCCTCTTAACGCTCTTCCTTATTAACCACTCATCTAAATGACATGAAAGCAACCGGCGAGAATAGGGGGGGGGGGGGGGGGGGAGGCCGGGGACTTTATTTCCCCTGAAATAAAGTCCCCGGCCTTTTCACCATACAGTACTTTGTATTTCACTTTTGATTATATGACAAGTGTATCTAAGTCTTCTTGGGGCTCAGACCCAAATGTATTTGAGAGAGCCCATCAGGCTTATTTAAACGATGGTCCTGCATGCCCAACACACACATACGCAAATAGACACACACACACACATGATATGTATGAGCACATATAAAATAGCTTACTTTCACATACATACCACTCTAAATTGAATCCCAATTAAGATGATTACTCTATGATGAATACATGGATAATCTATTTGGCTCTATTTCAATTACGTTTTTTTTTCTTCTGAATGACCTTTCATTATCCTCCTTAGAATCCACTCATTAGAAGTCCTTGTAAAATAATTTGTATAATCTGTTTGCCACATGCCTACCCCATAACCCCCAGCAGTTACAAATAAATGCATCCTATCCATTAGGAAAACTGTTAATTACTAACAGAAATAACCTATGAAACAGACCCAAAACGGTTGTCAACTCTGATATCTGCTCAAAACAAAACACTACAACTCAGCAGTGTATTGCTATGCCCTAATGGAAATACAGTTTTTCACAAATTTTCATAATGTTTGCATATAGCCCAACCTTCCATCTAACAGGAGCTAGTTAGCAACAGCTAGCGTATGACGTCACAAACCAGTGTGCGTTAGTAACAATGCCTACTATTGTCATGGTTTAATTGCTCTGGTGGCATGGAGTTTGTCGTGTGTGCAGTGACCCCTTTTAAAAGTAAACACTTAAGTCATTTTGTTAGGAGGTTAGGAGGGGATATAGCCTATTTAAATCAATTGCCCCAGCTGCTGCGACTTCAAAATGTCCACAGAAGTGTAACTCTAGTTTTTCTCTTGATTTCTCTTCTCAAATCAGGTCTCAACGGCATCAGGACTCGATGTCATCATGGCTGCTAATGCAGCCAATGCTGTATTTATAATAATAAATTGAATTTAGTATAAATGAATTATTTCCCTCGTGTTAGATATTATAAAACTGGCATGACCATTATTTACTTGATGAGTTAGAATGTAGAGCCTAGTTCAGTATATACACCTGGCCAACCCAAATGTGCATATGTAACTGTGTTGAATTGGTTATATCAATCCATTATATTCAAATTGGCCTAAATGCTTCCAGGCTTCAGGGATTCAACTTGGAAGTGCTTTCAACTATGGGCTATACATACAAAAATGAACGTTTTTATTCTAGTAGTTACATTCAGCTATGTTACAATTTAACACAAGACTTCTCTGCACCTAAAAATACAGGTCTTGGCAGTGCAAAATCCAATTTTCGTATTTTAGCTCGCAAACTCTCATCAATGTTTGCTACAGTGGCTGGTGTGGTTGAGAAAATGCACAAGGCAATGCACACGCGTATCTGTAGGATCTGCATTTTAGTAATAGCATAAGATGGTATTTTTTATAAATGCGTTTACTTGAACTTAATGTTAAATATTTTTAACACTTTTTTTCTATGGTCTGATAAGATGCATAAATGTCTTCATTAGAGATTTGCCTCAGTTTCCAAATGAAGTAAAAATCATTACATTCTCCACTATGTACAAAAATCATTGAACTCTCCACCATAAAGTTCTGTTAGGAACATTTGTTGTGAAGAGAATTTGGCGTACTGTAGCACAAATCTGTGTTTGATCAGCTAAGCTAATTAGCTTCTAAAATCACCTGCCACCATCTCCAAGGTTCTAGAAGTTTACTTTGGGATCAGAATCAAAAGTCAGTTTACACAGTATTCTGTACTTCCTCTGTGACTGTTAGCTGCCATATATCATGCCTTTATTACAGTAGCCTACTCAAACAATCACTTGCTCCCCCTATTGTTGTTTTTTGTTTTCACTTAATTTGATGTACAGCCTGTTTTCATCCGGATGTTTTGTACTGTAACATTGTGTGTGAAATTCAGCTTGTAAGTAGTGGGCAGAGAAATATATTCTTATCCTTTTTCCTCTGCAAGTTCAAACTTCACCAATAAACAAAGCTCACTTGTTTTTATTTAAACCATATAATTAATCAATGAGACCCGATTTTACACGGGCGGCACATTTCATCGGGATTTCAGCAGATTATGTGACCTAATAAAAGCCTACTTTGTAAATGTCCTTTCACAGTTGACATGCTCTATGAAGAGAGAGGTCACAGCTCCACGGTCGAGGGGCATGTTAGATCAGTCTGTGAAATAGTTTTCACCCAGACTCCCCCCTGCATACACCTCCAGTCTTTGATCGTCAGAGCGCTCCACACCCCGGCCTAAATGATCTCCCCCTGGCTCTCTATTGATCTTTCCCTCTTGGAGGTGAGGTGTTAATTCCAAAGTCTTGACTCAGGGTATAGCCACTGAAGACACCTTATCACTTTGTTGAGTGGGTTTTGATGTCACAGGACAGAATCTGGAGCAAGGCCAGTTTTATACAGTCATGAAACTGCACTACATCACATAAAACCAGAGGCATAAACGAGGACATGACACTGTTCTCACAAATATTGGGGGGTGTATTGTAGAAGGTTGAAAGGAATAGTAATAACCGTGCGCTGTTATTCTTATGCTACATCTATGACTTGCTCATTTGCCAAATACCTCTTATCTGCTGCAGAAGTAATTGTTTTGCTTTTGAATTCCTCATATACTTCCTGTGTCTCTTAAGCCAGTGTGTGGACTGTATTATCGCGGCTGTGCCAGAATCTCACACCCCCACTGGAAATGCCTCCTCCACTGGGCCCCCAGTCTGGGACCAGATGCTGTTCTCAGCTTCTCGACACACTCAACACTATGCTCTGCTCATCAGTTTCTTTGAAACTCATCAATATGCACATGCTCGCACATATGCACACACACACACACACACTGATACACGCACACACATACCAAGATCACCACATCACCAAGGGTCTGGTTTGGCTTTTTGAAAGCAATGCCCAATAAATACATTTTGCCATTACCCACACCGTGGAGGGTGGGTACAATGAGCTAAGACTTTTAGAGATGACACTTTGATGATGGGATGAGATAACATAACCTCTTGTAATTTTTTAGACAATAATTAAAATTTGAGGGCCATTTTTATCACTCCAGGGGGAAAGAAGGTAGTAAGCATTCACATTGCGTCATAGTGGCTTGGATACCACGTTCATTTCAAATCGACATTACACTGTTTCTCTATTCATGTCTGACATCTAGAACCAGCTTTTACCAAAAAAATGTCATTTTAACCATGAAAACCACTCCGTTCTATGTTTAGACCTGTGGAGATAAAATGTTGTTGAAATTCCCCATTTTGGCTGGGAGCATACTCTGTAAGAGAGCGTAAGTTGACTAAAGACACCATGTCCAGGGCTTTGTAGGGGTCTGTTTGGTTTGCCCACATCTTGTTTTCTTGTGGCTCTTCACCACTCTAAGTCCTTTTCAGGGACTTTATGAGCTGGTGCCTGACTTGTGGAGAGAAAGCCTTGACTGTGTTTGCTTTGGAAATAGTCGACTGACAGGGTGCTAAAGGAGCATGTCAGAGTGCTGGTCCCAAAAGTGTTTGGGTGAACAGAGCCGCTACCTTTTGCCCCTGAGGAATCCGACCCTCTTTGGTAATCGGTCACACCTCCTTTCGAATAAAACAGCTCAGAGATTTTCACACAAGTCCGTCAGTGTTAATATTTACCCCCTCTGGAACCTTTTCACCCAGAGGGAAACAGAGGGAGAGGGATCAGAAAAATAGGCGGGGGGGCTTCTTTTCCTTTCCCCTGTGTGTCTGGTCCAGTGTGAATGTCCAGACACAAGGAATAGATTGTGCATCTCGTTTTATCCGTCCCACATCCAATGGTTTCATAACAATGTCTTCAAATGAGGCATATGACAATATACGGGGACACTCTTTAAGCTTTATTGAGCTTTTTTGAGATCAGTTTCCAAAGTCCAACCACCTTCTCCCTCTCCCGTTCCACTGGCACCTCTCTCTCTCTCTCTCTCTCTCTCTCTCTCTCTCTCTCTCTCTCTCTCTCTCTCTCTCTCTCTCTCTCTCTCTCTCTCTTTCTCTCTCTCTCTCTCTCTCTCTCTCTCTCTCTCTCTCTCTCTCTCTCTCTCTCTCTCTCTCTCTCTGTCTCTCTCTTCTATATATATCTCTCTCTTTCTCTCTCACTCCTCTCTTTCTTCGTCTCTCACCCTCTCTCTCAGGCCTCAGCCCAGAAAACACGTGCAGAGCCGGGGAGGCGAGGTGGCGGTGGTGTGGTGCTGCAGCATGCGGTAGGGAGTGTGGTTAGCCTACTGTAGAAAGAGAAGTAGGAGAAGGTGCAGGGAGGGGAGTGGTGGTGACAAGGGGAGGGGGGGGGCTGGAGGAGAGATTTAGCGCGGCCTGTCGGAGGGCTAATTCCTGTGCTGGCGCTGGAGCGGCGTCTCACAGCTCCACCGTGGCTCAGATATTCAGATTTGGGCTGGGCTGCCATGTGGGCGCCCAGATACTCCGCAGCCGGCTCCTCCCCCTGCTCTATTCAGGGCCTGCTAGGAGCCTTGGGATGGCGTTAAAAAAGGAGATTAAGTTTCCTCCAGAGCGAGTAAAGCTCCTTAAGGGGGTATCTGTGTGCCTCTCAGCTGCCTGGTCAGTGAGAGAGGCGCAGAGGGGACCCTCGGAGTGAACTCCCCTGAGACAGTAGGGGGTGATGGGGGGCCAGCCTGGTGTGAGTGTGTGTGTGTGTGTGTGTGTTTGGGGAGGGAGGGAGAGAAGCTGACCTGACTCCTATCCAGTGATTTACCTCTCCTTGGTCATCATAGACATTTCCTAACCGAGACCTGATTCACTGCTCATATTGAAGTCTGAAAAGCTTAAGAAACAAATCTGCTGTTAATGATGGGAATATTTTTGTTCAGAAGGAGTGGACAGAAATGACTCCATATATTTGCAACACATGCAATCGTTGAAATGATACAGTGTATCAAACGTGTTTTGTCTAAGTGAGAGAAAACACATTTTCAACATAATTGTTAGTGTACAGGATTTGTGTGTGTGTGCATATGTGTTAGTTGCCTAGTGTGTGTCTGTCTTTACTATCAGTGAAGCATGGGCTCCATTTGATGTATGAGCACAACTTAAGGACAACTGCTCAAACCTTCACTATGGGCCTCCATTATTGTCACTTGCACACAAACACAAGCACACACACACACATGAACACACCATGCCATGAGTTCTGACATCGAGCCTTGGGGGCCGCGGTCTTGCTCTACACCTTACACCAGATATTAATGACAAGGAAAAGAGGCAGTGCATAGACTGATCAGGATGAACTCATACAGTCTACCCTAGTCGTTTACACTTTTGAAATTTGATAATTAGGTGTCCATTCAAAAGGCAGATTTATCAACTATGCCGCTATACTGCTAGCCTAGACCCAACCAGTCAATAAAGCTGATACCTGCACTTCAAATGGCTCTGATTATCTCCTTTCAGTCTAAGACGACTAAGGCAGAGGGGATGAAAAAACCCTTACGCATTCCTTCAGTTGATTAGCAATACTGATGACAGGGTTGAATGAGAAAAAAAAAATCTAATCACTTATTCAGCTTTGTAGCAGGGCTGGAAAAGCCTTATCTGGTCCATTCAGAGGCTGTCTCTCCTGGGAGGCTAGGATAACTGGGCCATGGGACTGCCAGGGCCTGCCAATAGCCATAATGGGCCCTAATTCCACATTAATGCAGTCTAAATGAAGTGTCAGAGGAAGATTGATCTGTTCGGGGCGTTGCTCTGATGAGGCCTGTTCCAAAGAGTGGGCGTCTGGGTAGACACCTGGTTACCCTCCGAATCGCCCCAAGGGCCTCATCTGAAGGCCATGGGACCAACCTGTCACACGGCGTGCTTGAGGATGTGCGTGTATGTGTGTGTTTGTGCGTGTGCACCCTCCATGTTTAACCATAGAGTGTCATGGTTATGTAACATGCACAGAAAAACATCATATTAAGAGGGCTTTTTTGAGACGAGAAAATAATGAGATGGATCCATTCCGTAGTTTTCATTCTGAGCAATATCCTAATATTTCCAAGGCCCCTTTGATAAAGGTACGTTTTGCGACGTGTTCTGTTGTTTGACAGTTGCATTGGGAGGATAATACTGCCAGTGGGGGACTTGCACACAGCTTAAATACAACCAATTCCTTATACTCAACATATCTAAAACCCCAATTTACTACACCCCATTTACATTTTATGTTCAACGAGACAGCTTCTTTTTTTTTTTACCCCACTCTTTGTTAATATTATAAACTATCCCTGTTGGGTACTAGGCAAATGAAATCCAGTGATTTTAACTTCTTGCTATTGTATGAAAGTCAAAATATCAAAATTGGAGGTCTGCGCAAAGTGTGTGCAGCAACGCAGCCCACATCACATTATTTTTGCTCAAAACATTCAATTTTTTTATCAGCTACTGGAATGATGCTGGAATAGACGCTAATAAATGTACTTCATTGACCATGAAATTTACATTTTGAATTAAAAAGGAATTTACAATTTTTTATATCAATATGGACCATAAGGAAAAAAAAACCTTTAGTGTTCCATTTGATGTTTAAATGACTTCTTCTCTGAGTAATATTGAACCTTGTGACTTAAAGTATTGGACACACTTCCCAGACATCAAATGGCTGATGGTCTACTCGAGTTAAGTTGAACTCCAACAAAAATAGACTTCCAATTGGTTTTGCAGAACGGGAGTCTGGTAGTGTGTAAGAGTTTGTGCATGTGCAGTGTGGGTGTGTTTGTGTGTGTGTATGTATGTCTGGATGTGTGTGTGTAGGACTCCAGCGCTGGTAGAGCAGTGGGCTCCTCCACAGGAGTCCCTGGGTGACCCACAGGACTGCGGTGTGTGTGACGGTGCCTGTTTGATTAGCTCTAATACTGGAGCTTTGGCACATGCAGTCAGGTTAATGAAACTCAGCCAGACCAGAGCTTTTCCTGCTTGCCTTCCCGCCAGGGAGCTGCAGGTGACGGGATGAGGTTCAGCCGCTTTCCCCCTGCCCCCGCCAGCTCCCCTCTCCACCCACGGGACAGACTGATACCCTCTTTAGGCTCACAAGCCGCTCAGATAGAACTTCTCCTCGCTTCTTGAGTGCCACCCGTCAAGACAGTTACACTTCCACATACAGACAGATAGTTGAAATATAGTTACTTTCTTATTGAGTTTACAGTTGCATCTCAATGTTTATTGAAGGGGGGGGGGTTAAGGGAGTGGGGGTGGGGGGTTATAGTTGAGTGGTCAGAGCACTTGTCTGAAGATCTTGACTGCAGATCAAGAGATCGCAGGTCCGCCCCCAGTCGTCGTCGTTGTCTTCTATGTCGCTTCAGAGCAAAGCATCTGCTGAACGAACGCGGTTATATTTGCCGATGTTTCTCCTTTTTGGACAGGTAAAAAGCCGTTCGCTTTAAATGGCCTGCCTCCTTGGGGAGGCTTGAGCCTCTTGAGCCATCAGGACGCCTCTTGTCTCTTTGCTCTCTTTCTTCACCAACAGAGAAGTAGGGCAGAGCAGAGAAAGGGGAACACAATCAGGTGGCACCCTGACTCCTCAAGGATGGGACCCTTCTAATCTTCCCTTATACACTTGGGCCCCTGGATTTATAAATTCCCAGCAATCTGGATTCTGAAAGCTGTCTTGATTTCAAGAGTGTGGCGTGTGAGAGAGAGAAGGGAGGCGCAGGACTGGCAAGGGGGTTGTGTCGGGAGGGTGGGTGGGGGGGGTTGCGGTTTGTTTGTGCTGCCCTTTAGAAAAAGAGCTTACGGGTTCAGCAGAAGAAACGCGGGGAGCTAATGTGAAGATTTAGGACTTTCTCCAAGGCTTGGCCTCGTCTAAGCTCTGTTTGCTTGAGCCGTTTGTGGGGTCCTGCTCACACTAAAACCAGATTAATATTCCCCCCATATCCAACCAGCCCAGACACCAACTCCGCTGCCGCCCCCCCCTCCCCTTTCTCTCTCTCTCTCTCTCTCTCTCTCTCTCTCTCTCTCTCTCTCTCTCTCTCTCTCTCTCTCTCTCTCTCTCTCTCTCTCTCTCTCTCTGTCTCACTCACTCTCTCTCTGCCCACACCCACCACCACCCTCCACCACCACCACCCTTGTCTCCCCTGCCTCCTCTGGCCGCGATCGCCTCGCTTCTCTAATCCACGTCCGCTGTGTCTCATCTCGCTCTTTATCTCGCCTAAGTAAGCACCTTTCTCATGGCTTCCATTCGTGAGGGGAAGCAGTAGGAGGAGGGTAAATATGTTTTTTCCCTCCGCCCTACTTCATTGCTCGTTGACCTCCGTGGGATGCTATTATCAAAGAGAGACTGCTAAGCTTTAGGATTGCTTAAGTGATGTTCACCAGAAGTGGCAACGCCTGTCTCTGTACTGGTTTACATGCCACTGAACTTACACACAAAGAGTGTGTTCTCACATATCTATGCACTGGGAAATATATTGAATGAATTCAATAATTGAGTTCAAGAGACAAGGAAATTACTGTATGTACCATCCAAAATTAAATCCCAAAACAAATGATTTGCATCAATTTACTCTGTTCAACGCTTTGCATTAAGGGAAAACAGTAGACAAGTGTTTTTTATACATATACCTTTAGCACAGACTCACAGTCTCTTTCTAAAATCATACATAGACACTGGCATACAGAGACATAGATGCACACACACACACACATATTCTCACAGAAAGAAACACCCACAAATAGACACAGGCACAGGGAGACCCAGATACGTTAAAACAGACACACACACACACACATTTGTTGTACTACTCTTGTGAGGACTCTTTCCCAAACAAAATCTAGTTTTCCGTAACCCTAATCTTAACCAAACCTTAACCTTCACCGAAAAACTAACCTGGACCTTAATCCTAAACTTAAACTTAAAGCCAAACCCTAACTCTAAAGCAATCACCAACCCTTAATGTATTTCTAACCCTGACACAAATTCTAAACTTAACCCTAAGGAAATCTTCATATTTTTCTTTAGTTTACTATTCTTCAAGAGATTTCTGGTCCTCACAAGAATAGTTAAACAAATCAACACACATACACACACATTCTTACAGTAAGGGTAGGGAACCCCCATGGGCCCACAGACTCCACATTTTGCACTGTTCTAGCAGCTGACCAGCACATATAATGCAGCACAAGCAAACCAACAGCATCCTGGGAGTTTGCTGCACACGCAGAAGTACTTTACTGCATCCGGCTGCACTTTACTGCACTTGTTTCTTAGACTTACAGCCCCAGATTGTTACCCAAATCCACTTTCTATGCCCCCTCTTTTTCCAGTATTTTAGTTTTTCCCCCCTTCCTTTCTTTTTTGTATTTTTTCCTTTTGGATCACTGAGTCTCATGGAGAAGAATAACAAACGCATTTAGAGCAGAGAGAAAGGGGATGCGTTTAGCGTGCTAAAGAGGCTGCCTAAACCCATTACCTAAGTGTCCTTTATCTTCCCATATGCTTTTGTTGTTTAATCAGCTTTGTATCTCTCCAAATCCTGGATTGAGATAACAAACAAATGGATGAGTCCAACGTGCACAGGGAGAAAGCCTCTCTCTTGGCACCCAGACACGCCTAGAGAGGCACAGCGCAGCATAGTGGCCACTGTCAAGAATGCAACCTACAGAGCCATCAGAGCCATTTGCCCTTATTTTTGTTGCCCTGTTTGCCCTTATTCAGATTTGTCTACATTTTCTACTTCTCCTCTACTCCCCCCCCCCTCCCCAACCCAATACTTCCTATTTCCTCCTACTTTCCTCCTACTTCCTGACAGAAGAACAGGGTTGTGGCTTGAGTGCTTAGCAGAGAAGGAGAGGGGGGGAGTAAAGCTATAGCTCACAGATTTGCACTCTTCAGCCATGATTCCTTTGGCTTTTTCTACATGAGAAAAGGAGGATTGTAGATTACTTCTCACATTTCAAGCCAGAGAGAGCTGAGGGCCCGGGAATCCCTATCTTATGGAAGGAGTTGGTCTCACCGTGCAGGTCACTCTTATTAGATTCACTGCTAAGATCCTGAGTGAGGTTTGGGACTTTGTTGTTTAAGATTATTTGTTGATTATTTCCAGGTTGTTTTGACAGACTTTGCTAATGATTCTTTGACTTATATTTGTTTGAATTTGTTGCAAAGACGTTCTACTGTAACTTAATAAGAGACCTTGGAAGCCAACAACTGTTTCAAAAACATCGTTTTTGACACATGCAGGCGAGCACAGACACACACACACACACAGAAAAAACAATGCCGTTCAAAACGAGTGAAAGTGATGATAAAGAGGGGAGCTGACACTCCTGAATGAGCATCTCACAGTTCAGTTCCCTCAGGGTAGAAGGGCTCATCGTCCGTCCCCCCTCCCCCCCCCCCACACACACACACACGCCCCTTGCCTATACACACCTTTCACCCACCACACAGCCTGGGAATGTTGTGGATGGGGGGGGGGAGTGGGGAAATAACCCTCATTTGTTACCGCCACACTCCTGCGCCTCACCTCGCCTCGTCTCCCCCTTTCACTCCTCCACCCCAACCCCGGTTCAGCGAGTGCGTCGCCGAAGCACATCTTCCCCCGCCAATGTCACACAATTACCTCTTAACTGCTCAAACAAATAGAGCGACCCCGAAGACTGACATCAAATCAAAACTGTCACAGGTGATTGAGTCTGGTCATCAAGGCTAGCGTACCCGCTACCTGTCAGGAGAATGAGGGTAGGGAGACAGGACGGAGAAAAAGAGAGGGATGGGATGCCGTATCATAATGGACTCCTAATAATATCTAAACAGCCCATCTCTGCTCCCTTTCCAGCGACACATTTGGAAAGTTGAGCAAGCCGAGAGTGGGGTGCCCTTCTTTTTCTTTCTTTCTTCCTCTCTCTCTCTTTCTCTCTCGCTCTCTTTTTACTTCTGTCTCTCTCTTTTTCCTTCTCTCGTTCTCTCTTTCTCATTCTATCTCTCTTTTTCCTTCTCTCTCTCTCTCTCTATCTCTCTCTATCTCTCTCTCTCTCTCTCTCTCTCTCCCTTCCTCTCTCTCTTCGAACACACACTTTTTCTCTTCACCCCTCTTCCTTTTTCTCTTGGGACTTAAAATGGGGGAAAATAGGAAATGGTCTTGTTTGGAGTAATGATAGGGAAAATGATAAAGGGCAGATTGAAATTTCCATCCTCTCTGAACCATGCCGGCTCTTCTCCTGAAAACGCATTGGGTGCTAATGGGGTTAGAGCAGAGAGACGAGTGCCAAACTCACACACTGCTCCTTCACATACATACTCATAATAGATAGAGGAAACAACTTTCTAAAACAACAATCAAATCCAATTGCAACCCAATTTTGATTGGGGATAGTTGTCATTGAGTGTGAATAGAAAAGGATTTTAGCATTACAGCCTTTGTTTTTTGTGGGGGGTTTTTACATTGACACACAAGAATCGACACACAAATACAATCGAGTGTTGTATATGTTTTGAAAAGAGGAAAAGAGAGAAAGAGAGCAAGAGAGAAAAAAAGAACCAGAGAGAGAGAGAGAGAGAGAGAGAGAGAGAGAGAGAGAGAGAGAG
Organism: Osmerus mordax; assembly: GCF_038355195.1. NCBI lineage: Eukaryota > Metazoa > Chordata > Actinopteri > Osmeriformes > Osmeridae > Osmerus > Osmerus mordax. The sequence continues at coordinate 4,525,152 of NC_090076.1, read as the reverse complement.
AGAGAAATAGAGAGGCACAGGGACATTAGGGACATGATGATGTTGTCACCGTCCAATGTAAATTGGAGAGTGACATAGTCAACAGACACGGCTGACTGGTCGCCATGGCAGCGCTTTGAGGCTGTGACACTGACAAATGGAATATTTTGGGAGGACTTAATCAGAGGAAATGGGGTTTGGACTGCAGGTGACACCAGTCCCGCTCCGACGGGTACAAAAAGAAAACTGATTGCCTGCCTCAAACCCCCCACCATCCTTATCTTTCTCTCCCTCTCTACTCCTTTCAATTTCTTACCACCATAGAGAAAAGGTTATGGTTGTAGTATTAACTGTCAGGCTCAACAAAAGAGAGCCAATAGGAGACTGAAGAACCGTTGTGAGATTAAATCATTTTAATTCTTATGTGGTGTTAATTGTTGTTATGACTGTGGTACTCCCATATCCCCCCCAAAACATCTTATAATCGCATTCTGTACGGAAAGTTTGTTTCTCTGTCGCAGGTGACCACACAGAACCAGATCCACGGTTATAAATCTCTGTGCCTAACCAAGTACGTGTGTGCGTGCGCATGCATGCATGTGTGAGCTAGCCTGTGTGTGTCTGTAGGCTGGTGTTGGTAGTTGGTAGGACTGGGAAGTTGGGAAGGGTAAGAGCCAATCATGAGGAAAGTGGGACCCAGCAGGTGTGCTGGTGGAGTGTGCTACTAGAGAGGAACAGATAAGGCTAGCGAATGCCTCACACTCCTGGTAATTGGGTCAAATGTCATACGATGTCATTTCCTGCCGTGACTAGGTAGCTAAGATCTTCCATCTCCAGTCCCTTGTGCTTTTTTTTGCCGTCGCCTCTGTTGGCTTCTGGCATAATCGATTGATTTCAGATTTGCACCTCTCTTAGCAGGGAGGGTGTGGCTGTGCCCTCAGAGGCAGAGCTGCTGCTTGGTATTAAAGTACCAGCCTGCTGCCACCTTGTTTAACGCAGTAGTCCCATGCCGGGCATGCATCATAACGTAGCCAGCCCTGTCCTGTCACAACAGCTCCAGATCAATGATAATTACCACCTTGACACGAGTACGCTTATTACTGAACAGGATCAGGGACAGGGGCCCAGGCCACAGTGGCCGAGGGGCCCAATCGATACCCCCTGAATAATGTCTCTCCATGGAGCCCAGATTGGACTTTACCACTAAACAAGCCATTACAGCCGCGCGCGTGACAGCTTAGGTCTGGATATGAACCCTAACTCTCCTTCTCCCCGAGCCTGCTTTTCCTCTTCTGTCTTGCCTCAAGTCGGTCTCTATGTCTCCCTTGTGCCGTGGTGCTCAATCTTCCCCCTGCATGTTATAGGCAGGCTGGACACATGCCGTTGGCTTTGAGGCGCTGTAACCAGGAGTGAGTGATGGCAGTGGCGTCACCGTGCGACGTTCTGTTCGGGTAGGCTGCACAGACACGGGAGGGTTTGCAATGTGACCTCGTGAGGGCTGTTCAGCGTGCACACCCAACTGAGCAAAATGCATGACGAAGAGTTCAAATAGGTAAGAACATGCATGTGCACAGCCACACACACACACACACAGGCACGTTCCATACACGCACACACAAATGGGTGTTTGTGATGCTGATCCTGCCGTGGCAGCCACTCATCATCTTCTTCTTTGATTTCTAGCCTTCCTCCTCCAGATCCCTTGTTTTTTCTCTCCTTTTTTTAATCCGGTCACACCTGTAATCGGGCTCTACGACAGGAAACTTCAGAGAATCAATTAGTCCTCCCCTCATCCGGGAGCCAAGACGATTCCCCTCGACTTGAGCCGCAAACTCCTTCTATCAGGAGTCATTCTGCCTGCCTAACACCCAGACTCCTCTCTCCTGAGCCCGGATAGGTTTGACTCTAAGCCTCTAAAACGTTGACAACCCAAAGCGCCTTTTTCTCTCTCTTCGAGCCCCTGCCGCTTTTTTTTGCCTCACCCCGACCCATCTCCCTCTTCTCCTCTTCTCCTCTTTCTATTTATCGCAGAATAAATAAAGGATTTGTTTCCCTTCCTCCGCGGTTGGTGATAATAGTGGCACGTTATGGCGTTTCATCCTCAAATAAACAGTCCACTGCTCTTGGAATGCCGACTGTCTGCCAGTGCCTGGGTTGGTTCTCGTTTCTTCGTCGGGGCCTGCCGTGGGGCTCAGCCGACGACTCCAGGCTTTGCTTTTGTCCTGAGAAAATTTGCGAGTGAACAGGCCTCATTGTGGACGCTGTTGTTTTTCTTTGTGTTTTTTCTTCTTCTTCTTTTTTTTTTTACGTTGCTGCCTCAAACAAAGGGAAAGGTAAACCGGGCCTTTTCTCCTCGCTAGAGCAGGCTCTCCTCTGGAACAAACAGCGCATTGAGGGGTCAGATTTAATCCCCCTCCCCGCACCCCAGCCTTTTGTATTCAGATTAGAGACTAAGGAGGATTTACAGCAGCCTGAAGCCTCCTGTTAAAAGGCTGTGTTCTCCACTTAACCTGCAATTTACCTGTCACTTAAACCCTCCGCGGCAATCATGCACACCTCCAGCAGGAGGATGGACGGTGTCTCACCCCCATTCTTGCCCGGTTCTGAATAGAGCCTTTATGCATACTAGTGAAGAGGAAGAAGAAAAGATTTAGTGACTTGGATGTGTGTATGAAGGCAATCGTACTACTTTTTCCACCAAGGCAGTTTGAGGGCTTGTTCGGAGCTGGTGCCGATATCTCAACCCAGTTCTTTGTGTTTCGACAGGAACAGAACCGGCTCCTGGCCAGGAAAACTGGTTCCAGAGCGGCACCAACTCTCAACTGGTCTAGTACCATTCCCCGTACACGTGCAACGTCAAATTTTAAAAGAGCATTAATGTGTTAGTTAATCACCTTTAGGGAAAACGTTTTTGGTAATTATCTTTTTCTTGATGAGTATCCACAGCAATTGCAACGAGCAGTTTGTCATCATAGGCATGCAAAGCCAAGAGCAACACTTGTAAAGAAACATTGTTGTACTTGAAGTTGGCGCTAGTATTGCTGGGAATTATTCAAATATATATATACTGTTTATATGGTATATGAATGTTCTCTAACATTCCTATACTTCTACAAAATAATGTGTGTGAACTGTATACTATACAGCATACACACAAACACATGCACACCCTCTGCAGCAGTTACTGGTCATCACATAGCCCACCAGTGCAACGGTGACGTGCATGGCTGTGTGTTTTCTCTAGAGTGGTCTGAAATGGATGCCCAGAGGTGTGAGAGTTAGGACATTAGATGTAGCTTTATGACTGAGCTGAGTATTGTTAGCCTTCCTCACGTGCACTAGTGGAAAGCCAACCGAGGAACATGGCTCCCTTTCACAACCCCCCCTCCCCCCGCCTCAGAACTCTCAGGGAGACCCTTTGGACATGATCCATGTCACCCAATCAGAAAGGAGCTGTGAAAACCATCATTATTCACCCCTCTGCTTCATCCATCTCCCCCCCCCCCCCCCCCCCCCCTTGTGAGTTTCCTGCCCTCCGCCAGGCTGTGTTAATGCACCCTCTAAATCTTCCTTCTGACCAGGACTGACCAGGTTCAGGAGAGCCATAAAGTGGCCCATTTGTTTTTGTGGCACAGCCAGAGACGGCCACGAGGCTTTGGAGGCGCTACAGGGTCATAGTCTGTCACTCACCAGCCGGACAAAGCTCTTTGAGCCTCTCCTGTTTCTTTTTTTCTTTTTTAAGCATCTGCCGATGCTCCGCAAACACGCGTGCAGCTTTGACGGAGCTTTGCGAGACTCTTTAATATGTCTCCTAATCTCCCCTAAACTATCCCACTGGTTTTTAACTCCCTTACGTATTAGCCTATGCCTTATAACTTAAGAGTTTATCGTTATGGGCTAAATTTAGATTTTTTTTCTTCCTGACTTGAGATCTTAAGTCTATGGGTAGCTTGGCTCAGGGTGTGTGTATGTAAAATGACAAATCTTTAAATTGTTGCCTCTAAAAGGATGGAAATGTATCTTTTGTTTCAGAGAATTAGATAGCAAGCCAACAGAACCATATGAAAGGAAAACTATTTACAACAAACCGGAGACAATCATCTGGATGGTGCAGATAGTATTGTTCTCTAAATCCTGAGGACTTTGGCTAATCACCTCTTTATGGCTTCAATGCATCATCCAAAACAAACGAGGGCAAAAACCTCTTCAAGGGCCTGTACAATACCATTGTGAAGGGCAGGTGTGGTGTGAAGGATCCATTAAAATCAGGTCAGAAAACTTCATTTTCTCCTTGTGTTGCACAGGATCAGTTCAGAGCTGCCGTACCTTATTTTTAGAGCCTGATTCCTCCTCTATCTCTCCTCTCTTCCCTCCAATCACCCCAACACATTCCCCTCAGAGCCCAAGAGAGTTGGGACTCTATTGTGTGTGGTGCGGGGGGGGGGGGGGGGGACCCACCTGTCTGCCTATATATCGAGCACGTCCCCGATGGGGCTCTCGGTTAAATTCCAGCATTAAAACCCATTACAGAGCTATCAGCTCCCTCATAATGCTGTCTAATGACCTCATTTCCCTAAGTGTCAGCCCCGTCAGTCACCGGAGGCTCCTCTGGACCCTGGCTGCTCGCCGTTGCACATCTGTGGGGTCCTTCCTGCTCTCAGGCATCCCTGCCGCCTGGCCGGCCCGGCCTCATCAAAAACAGGATAGAACGCTCAATCTCTGAAAATGTGTCAAGGCAAAATGACTGGGGACGTGGAGGAGTGGGGTAGGGGGGACTTGTGTTGGATATTCCATTTTCTGCATCCACTCTATTAGTCCGAGCCGCGCAGTCAGTCAGTGGCTCGTTTCAATTCTGAGGGAAGGCAGGGGAGAGAATTGGGACGTGGCAAAATGGCTGCCAGTCGTGGCTTGGCTCTTCCAGCTCAGCCGAATCAGTCGCCAAGAAGATGTGTAAGAAATGGATGGTACCCGAACTGATCGAAACACTGGATAGCCTAGCAGGCATCCAAGAGCCAAACGTGAGTCTGTGTGTGTGTGTGTGTGTGAGTGCTCGTGCATGTGTGCGAGTATGTGTGTCTGAGAGAGACTGTGTGTGTCCGCTGTCTCCTGTCCCTCTAGGACTGCTCTCTAGGTACCCCTGCACACTTCTCTGTGAAATCATTTGGAAAAAGCGGGAAAGGCCCCCTTAGGCCACACAGGCCTCGACCGTCTGTTAGGAGTGGATAATTGACTCCTTTACCTCCGTGATAATTCATTGCTTGCATATGCCAGCTAATACATCAGCCAGTGAAACTGCCCTGCCCCTTCCCTCCCCTGACACACACACACGCATACATGCATGCACACACGCACACACACACACACCACCCAGAGGATTCATGCACAGAGGACATAGTCTGCACAAAATGGGGATGACAAATGAGAGCACTTCCAGATCCATGAATGAATTATGTCTCCTAAATACCTTGAGCAGAGGCAACTGTCAGCCAGCATCAATACTAATCTGAGACAAAATATGACCAGCTCAGTATTAAAGGAGAAGGGGGCAGGGCTAGTAGAGAATGAGGCGAGAAATGAATAGAGCAATCAGGCCATTAGAATTTGATGTCGGATTCAGCTTTGGTGGACATTTATGCATTTATCATCAGATGGAAATATCCACCCCCCATACAATCTTAATGCAGTCTTTCTCTAGAAATAGATGAGGATTATTCAGACAGGACAGAGATATCATTTGTATTACAATAGCAGAGTCAGCACAGACCACTCAGTCATCTGGGATAAGCCACTGCAGAGTTACAGTGCATACAGGAAAACTTTTAAATACAAAATGGTTTGCGTTCATTCACTTATTTTAATTTAAAGAAAATGTATTCATGTGGCATTTTGTCTATTTGGTATTAGACATCTGGCAAATCTACTACATGAAGTTAAAAACATAATGAGATTATATCACGGAGTGATATCAACCCGGTCTTAAGGCTATGACGAACACAACTATCCACTCACCTGCAGAATAGTCATGTTCAAAGACCGTCAAAGACATTGTGTTAACCTTGGTATTGTTCTACCTTTCTGGAATCATCTTGTACCTGGCCATTATTTCCCTTGGGAAATGTGTTTTTCGTTGGCTCCAGGTAGGTTATGCACGTTCGGGGGCCACAGGAGGATGCATTCTCATCTTGAGCAGAACACTGCGAGTGCCCAAGGACAAGTCACGTATGGCCCTATTGTAATTAAGTCCTCTTGTACAAGAACTCAAACAAAAAATGTCACCGTTTTGATTGCCTTACATGCTGTAGCCTAGGCCTATGTGATTATTTAAATATGTTGAGAACACAGGGATTCCAGAGATACTAAATGTGTCATTTTGCTATTTGTAAAAATCTAAGAAAACACTTCAACTTCACAAAAGGCTATCTGAGTTGTGGTCAGGACACTCTGTCCCAAAATACAGAGAATAAAAGGCATCAATCAGAATCAGCTTTATTCGCCAAATTAGTTTGCACAAACAAGGAATTTACTATGGCAGGAAGGTGCATACGGTAAACATATAAGAGTTTAAATATAAAATTTGGAAAATATAAAATGTAGAAAATGTACAACAGTATCTAAGCATCAACTGTGATTTGTGAACTGTGCACTTTCAAAAAAGTATATTCTTGTCAATTCTTCCCAATATGACAAGCACAACTTTTTTGTTTCATGGCTAGACAGGACCAAGAACCAAAACTGTATTTCTACGTCAATAACTGAAATATAATAATTTTACCAATGTTAGTAATTTCATGGCCTAAAAAGTAAACAAGAAAAAGCACATGCTCTTCTTTCAAGTTATTTTAACTGCACTTACAAGGGTTTGGTGACTCCTCCTGGCATTATATATTATTGCAGGCAAAACACATGACAGCATGAGACATCGACGGCGTCTGGAGACAAAGCAAACATGCATTTAATGCAGTCACAGTTGTGACTGGTCTATAACACCCTCTTGTGACTGAAGATGATACTCCAACATTTACAGAGTATAGTTTGTATTGATTGTATGTCTGATTGTCTATAAAAGGTAACTTTTTATATACAGCAGAACTTGTGTGAAAATTATTAATGACAAACCTAAACTCTTTTCAAAATCGTTGTTTTTGCTCTTTCCCCCAAATTCCTCTAGATGGAGATATGGTATTGGGAAACATCCAATTCCCCAAAAGACAACCTAACCAAATTCAGAATGTATTTAGAATAGCCATACCTAGACATTTGTCTCACATTCATGGCTTTGTAGGTGGATATAGTAATGTCCTTTACAATAAAAGAAATTCTGTTTTTATTGGTTAAAAACATTAATATGTAAGTATATCTCTGGTATCCAAGATTTACCCTAAATTATTTTAAGCCGACATGGACAAGATAATGGATTAATCTGGATACATTTTCAGTGAGCTCTGTTTAATTTCAAAGAAGAATTTGCTTTAGTCACAATCACAAATGGAACATATCCGAGGTCTTTGAGGATTCTAATGGACAAACATTTTCAACCCTCATTCATCTCTGACAATATTTAATGTGTTTATGTCTTTTGTCTCAGTGTCAGCATTATTAAATCCACAAATCACTGCTCTACAGTGGAGTAGGTAGAAAATGGATGGGGGACCAAATAATGTTATGCTCTGTCTTGGTGGATCATTAACTGTGATTGCAATGGATAATTAGTTTTGGTTTGCAGTTTATGGACAATAAAGTTCTAGCACCGTGCTCAAATGGGTTTATAAGACCTAACTTGAATATTCCTTCATCCCTGAGAAACCTTAATCATCCTGTGGTGCTCGATGTCTAACACAGTCTGATGCAAGGCCTGGCCAATGTAATTGAGATACCAGCCATTTTGTGACAGTTCGAGCATCTCTGCTCCTGGCTGTCTCTTCAGTGGTGATCTCAAGCTGTGCAGATAGCTGTGTTTGCGGATGGCAGATGTGTAATGATGAGCAAACACTGCTGTCGACTTCCCAGCACAGTTGGGTCAGATGCCAAGTGATGGGGCGCGTACTGGGGAAGGAGCTGTTTGCACTGGCTGCACTGGCTCCTCTCTGATAAGAACTCATTATCCTGGCATCCTGTCTGTCCTTTCCTGCACAATATGTGTGTGAGCGCTGTCCATTGTGGGTTTGTGTCTAGGTCCCACTTACCGCACACCAAAGGCCCTTTAGAAGTATGGACTGTGCATGATGTAACAGAAGGATGGCAGATGTTTAATTATTTTCTAAGTACAGAACAGTAGGAGAGATACCTTTATACATTCCTTTGACTTTATTATTTTAGTGACAGCATCACATAGAGTAACCTAACTTCTGTTCATCTAAACAACAACAAACGTATATCTTGTATCGACTTGGTTTTAGCATTTTGTATAGTCAGGTGACAATGAATAACTTCCTTTCGCAAAATTCCCTCATTGCAACTTACAAGAAAAGCATGATCCACATTAATATACCAATGATCAAGGCTTCATACTGTACACAATGCACATGACACAACGAACATTGCAACCGTTTGAGAGACCCCAACCCAGATTTCCCATTCAAGTAAGAACAGCCTTAATATTCTCCTAATCATGTACAAAGCAAAGAAGATGGGCAAAAGGTCTCATTAAATATGACACTGCATGCACCAAAATACATGTTTGTAAAGCAGAGCTTAGTTCAAAACAGTGTGAATCAGAAACACATTGTACACAACAACACATCACAGAAAGGCCTGCAGTCGCTTATTTGATAACTTATTTTTCCAAGTAGTCATTTCAGATAGTCATCCACTAACAGCACAATCCATTCCCATACTGTGCACTGTAAACCAGTAAACAATGGACATTTTAATTGATCAGGGATCAACAATGTGTGTGACACAGGCACTTTGTTTAAGGTATCTGGTGTCCCGCTGTTTAATAATCTACTACTAACAACATCCCAATAATATTACAACAGTCGAGCAATACGTTGTACACAAGTACAAGAAAAGCATTTTTTTACACTGAAAACTATAAATAATATGCACCATGAATTTCAAATTCACACACAGTAGTTTGTGATTTTTCCACTTCTAACTTATATGCTTAGTTATGGTCTAAGACCATGGTCCTTTTTGATGAGCTCTTCCATTGCTCTGAGGATGTTCTAAACCACAGACATGACACCTTCACACCTGGCCCATCACCATCCAGACCAACAGTAAGCCGTCGATGCCAGAATTCCCAGAACTGGGCGCTTGGTACACAGGAAGCTAATGGTGATTCAGGTGGTTCCAGCTTGGGAGAGCCCACAAACAAATCTGTATGGTTGTACATGACCAACACTGATGAACAGATGCTTTAAAGGTCCCAGAAGAACACCTATTCACAACAGCTTCCTAACTGTTTCCCTCGAACCGACAACAACGCATCCATGCTCGGATGGGTAAGGACTATACGTTTTCTGCGTTGGCACCGCTGTCACAGATCTTTGCGTTCGGCAGTCCGCGGGACCCTGAGGCAGGCCTGTCGTCGTGGAGCCGGGGAGCCGGGCCATCGCCGTCCCCCTGGGTGGAGCCGGATTTGTGAGAGGAGCTCGGGGAGTTGGTGGGGCTGAGCTGAACGGCGGTGGTATCCTGCAGCGTGTGCTCGCTCGTTTCCATCTCGAAGGCAGCGCCGCCCGCCATCCGCATCAGCCCCCAGCTCTCGGCCCCCTTGGCCTTGCGGGAGGGATGGGCCGGGGGCCGTCGGCTGCACACGCAGCACGCCGCGAAGAAAGATAGCGCCACCAGCAGGAGCATGGGTCCGATGACGATGGGGGGGTTCCTGGTGGGCATAAAGGTTTCAAAGGCAAACGCCCCCACCAGGGTGATGTTGATCCCCGCCAGCATGATGCACAGACCACAGGCACAGCAGAGGGCTGGAGAAGGCAGACTTTGAGGCCGCAGGGCTCGCTTCTTAGTGGTCTGTTTTGGTCCTGTGGTCCAGGAACTCTTGTCCGTGACCACCATCTTTCCAGGTCGGTAGGAACTGTTTAACAGGTGTCAGTGAAACAGTGACAAGAATGGACAGTCTTCATGTGGAAGTAAAGGTTCTGAGAGAGACAGGGACAGAGGTTAGGCTACTGGGAGATGTTCGATCAAGCTGTGGTGTTGTTTTGACTACCACTTTAAATCAATGTGCTATTTAAAATGCAATCTTTATTGTAAGATTATGAGAAATATAATAAAGAAAACTGATACTCTATCACTAACTTTTCACCCCCACAAGAAAATCGTACACCCATAGTTTAAGCAGATAGGCTACTGTCGATGCGCAACAAAATCTCAAACCATCGGTAAAACAAAAACAAATAAAGAATAATTTGAACGACAGAAATAAAAAGTTATGTAATTCAAAGGATTTTTCTACACATTACAACTATTCATGATTTTTTCCGTTCGCGAACTATATATCTGTATGCTACGACGTCTATTAAGATACAACCCCTTTTTCAAACGTGATTTTACCTTAGTCTTCGGAGTAAAAGATTCATATAAGCTCGCTTTACATTATCTTTACATTATCAAGCATCCTAAACATATTTACAAGTTTGTTTACCTACATTGCCGAGTTCCATTGCCTTATTTTTCTTATTGCAACATTGTCCCGTTCTTTTCTTCTTCTTCTAGCTATGGACTTCACATGACTCTGCGCACTCGGTACAGCAGGTGAAATACGACTGAAAGATGACCACAATGGCTACAATAAACCGTTAGGGGCGCAACTCGTGCTTTTGGACAGGTGTGTCGTGAGTGAAATTGATCAATGGGAAAAATGTAAACCTATTAAGGGATGTTTTCGCCACCCATTGAACATGTTAATGGTGATTAAGCCACTAGAAACAACAGTTTTTAATGATTATTATTTCACAAATATAAATACAAATATTTCCTATAATGTTGTAACTCCTAGGCCATGACCTTTCTGTTTGGGCTATATAAGGAAACGCATTGCAAATCATGAATAGCCTACGTAATTATATAGTCTATTGATATCAAGAGACTTTTTTTTATGTAATCTTGACCCAAAGCAAAAGCAACTAAAGAACCAATAGTGTAGGTCTACTATTGTTAACCTAAGGTGAGATGAACAGAGCGTATCGTGATGTGCTCTCAAATTATTTCCTCATAGCCTTTCCAAGGACACGATGAAAAGTGTCTGTGTAGGCCATACCTTCAGTCTTATCACTGTGTGGGTAGGCCTATGTGAATCACTCCAGAAATCTGCTCAACTGACAACCCCCTCACTATCCACCCTTCACGTTAAGGAATTGGTGAATGACAAGACAAAAATAAACCCACCCATTCAGTCATTACTTCCACTCGGACTTCTGTCCCTTGCACAGCACCACTTATATCCGACCTTGGAGTGAAGATACAGTGAAGAGCGACATTAGTCCTGTTCTTCTGGAACTTCTGTTACATCACACTTGTGAGCAAAGCAAGGATAAGAAAACAAGACTTTCAGACATTTTTATATATGTAGCTCCATATATTTTATTGGGAATGCAGTCCATTACATGTATATAGCAGACACTTAAATGTAAATACCTAGGTTTGGCAGCAGTATAAATCACTTAATAAGGACATTGTGCCTGTGCAAAAAATCCCCGACATGCGAAACTTTATCTAAATGGATATCTTAAGGTATTCTACATAATTGCTTGCCAGCAGTTACTGTTGCTCCACCCAGCTCATTTAAGTTGATGTAAAACAAACAACTTCACTGATCTTCATAATGGGAGGGAAAAAGCTTTAACATAGACACTGACTGGTTCCTAATGTGTGCACTCATTTCCACGGCAGTCCTTAGTCGATTCCTGCCCGTTTGCGAAGGCTCTTAGTTGCTATAGGGATGGAGTGTCCATGGCAACTGGGTGAAATCCGGGTACATGCCGTTTACATTACTAGGGATAATACGTGAACTTAATAGGATGAGGGAAATAATAGCTCAGACTTCAATCAGAGTCCCCATTAATATAGGACAAGCTCTCTGAGGAATCAAAAAGTCAACCTGGCATGGAGAAATCTTTTAATAAAAACAGCAATTTCAAAGAATGCTTAAACTTCAGTAACTAGGTTTTCAATACATAACAATAACTGTATAATGAATGTCACAGGCACGAGATCTGTTGTGTTTGGCACATACGACATAATAAAATAATCTATACAGAAAAATACTTCCTTGACCCAACGACCAAGGTACACTCTGTCCAATCATTCCCATCTAAAAAGATGGACAAAAATAAATAAAATAGAAAACCAGAAAATGTAAAACCATCTTTCACAATTTAAAAGCATACAAACTTATTCCAAGAATATGTTGTTAATTGATATGTTAAGTCCATAAATGGAGATACAGGCTGTTACAAAAACCTTACAATGGAAGGTCATTCAATGATTATATAATTTGGACAAATTGGCCAAATATACAATCCATGCAAATTAGTAATTGAGGTAATGTTTTTTAATATTTCTCAATTTCATTAATCTAGAATCATCCCATACTAATCATAGTATAAGCAATATTTTTTTGTTTGAAGTACCTAAGTGCTCCAGGTAGCTGGTTTAAAAAATATATATATAAAAGAAATACAAAATTATAATCTCCCCATAAACACTCAATTATGAATCTAATTGTACTAGGGGCTATTAGCACCATAGCAAGATAATACAGTAAGATTCAAATTTAAATGGAATACACTAAGACAGCAAAGCTATGTACTATAAAATACTAAAATATACTTATATTAAAGTATAACTGACCTACTTTAACTTGTATCTAGAATAATTGACCTACTTTAAAAATGTGTAGCTAGAATCAAAAGGTGACCGTCCATATGATGGGAATCTGATGGCGTAGTCAAAAAAATAAAATAAATAATAATAATTCATAAAACGTTTTCCCTTTGTTTCCCTGCTTCCATGTGATATGATGATTACTGGCCTTGACAGCAGCTCTAACAAAAGGGCTACAACCTGTGAAACTAGCTGCACTGATAAAGTCAACCATCAGCCACCTTAGACAGTGTCTAAGGTGGCTGATGACAGTGACAAGTGCCATCCTAAGATGCCCTTGGCAACCGTCTCTGAGCACTCGTCTGTCTTATGGAGATATTCTGGAACACCCACAGAGATAAAGCAAGAGGAAGAAGGGGGGAAGGGAGATCAGGGAACTCAGCACTCAAAACTCGTAGCAGCAGAAGTGCTGGCCCTGGAATCATCCCCCACAGAGCCAATCACGAGGTGAGGCTCTCCGTGGCGGGCAGGAAGTCCGGGGTGCGCATGGCGTTAGACTGTGCCCGCCTCCGTGCCAGTCTGGAGTTGGAGGGGGGGGACAGCCTCATGGAGCAGACGATGGCACCGGCGTCCTCCTGCTCCTCGTCATGCTGTGACAGCTGCCGGTTGAAGGCGATGGCGTCTGCGGCAAACTGAGTCAGGTCTTTGGTGCTGCTGTTCCTGGTGAGAGAAACAAATCAGAGAGTCAAAAAGAGAGTGTCAGAGAAAGAGAGTCAAAGAGTCAGAGAGAGAAAGGGTCAGAAAGACATTTTTTATCTGTTTTATCTGTGTGCATTTCCTCATTCTAAATCCCTCAAAGATGTTCTTAGTCAACCGCAAATGCACCGTCAGTGCATGATGCGATGACTTCCTGTTTGTGAAGTCGGGAAGTACCTTTGCAGAACATGCGGGGTTGGGAGGCCTCTCTCTGGTGCGTTCTGAGAAGAAACAGAGCAGAGGTTAAGCAAAAAATTTGAGCACAGAGAAGCAAAGTTCCATAAGTAGCCATTAGTCTTCATGGTGACACTCACCCCCTGTACCCAAGGGTGCTTAAGGACTTGGGCGGCGCTGAGACGGAGCGTGGCGTCTCTGACCAGCAGCTTGGAAATAAGGTCTTTGGCTCCCTGAGAGATGTGGGCCCAGTCACGCTCGGGGAACTCGTACTTCCCCTCCTGGATGCTCTCAAAAAGGTGGCTCTGCACAGAGCAACAGGAGGCATCAATATTCATAGTACACAGCAAGACTGGATACATGCATCGTAAGCTAGCACGGTTTAGAAACTTTGCATTTACAAAAGAAATGAAGAGTTACAATTCGAAGTTTAAGGGGATTTAAGGGGCAACGGAGGCACCATTCATACCTGTGTGAAATTAGCACAGTAGCAGGGGAGTCAATGGTAGGTGGGAGGGGGAGGGGGAGAGGGGGGCTGTGGAGGAGGGCTGGATGGCTGGTGTGAGAGTGGTACCTGGCAAGAGCGGCATTTTTCTCCCCGGTCCCAGCCACAGTCGCTTCCACAGTGGCCCGTGAATGGAGGGCTGCCGCTCAGCAGTATGTAGAGGATGACCCCCAGGCTCCACAGGTCGCAGCGCTTGTCGTAGAAGGACGCCTCGTCCGTGAACACCTCCACCACCTCAGGGGCCATGTACTCTGCCGAGCCGCACTGCAAAACCACGGCCCGGATTCACAGACAAGACACAGAAAACACAAGACCAACCATGTCACATTTGGTGCTCTTGAAACTACCACTCATGTGGTTTTCCACTCCCAGTACCAGAGACAAATAGATTGTGATTCAGATGAAAGAAAAAACATTTTCTTTTCCTTTATTTTTTTATTTTTTTATTCTACAATGATTTGGTTCTGGGTTTAGACTCAGGTGCAAGGTGTATATACCGGTGTGGTAAGCTCCGGAGTTGTAATGGGGGTATAGGCACTACTGAGCTTTACTCCACTTCCTAAATCAAAGTCACAGATCTTGACAGGAGACACCTGCAGATGGAGATAACAGGAATTTAATCAATGATATTCGACAAATGTATACTAATAAAAATATCCAGTATGCAATATAACATATATATATGTGTAATGTGTGTGTGTGTTTGTATATACATGCTATGTATAGCTCTTACTAGTTTATTACTCAACATCTAAAAACAAATCATTTAAAAAATGAATGAATATGAAATAGTTTCACCTGGTCAGTGTATTCACATAGGATATTCTCTGGTTTAAGGTCTCTATGAGCAATGCCTGTGGAAAAGCACATGAGCACAATGAAACCTAAATTTAACGTCACTCTTATTCTGTGCAGGCACCAAGAGGCAGCTTCTTGGCTGGGATTAGGAACCTACCCTTGGTATGGAGGAAGTTGAGAGCTTGGCCGATATCCCTCACCACTCTACTGGCCTCCAGCTCGTCAAAGTGCTTGCGGTTCTGGATATGGGTCAAAATTGAGCCTGAGGACATCAAAAACAAAGACTTTGAGAGTCAACCTGACAACACAAAACACAGAGATGACATGACAGAAATCACATGGAAATGTTGGGTCCGTACCTCCTCTCAACTTCTCAAACACCAAGTAAAAGCACGAATCATCCTCAAAGAACTGTATCAATTCCAAAATGTTCCTGCCAAATGCACAATGTGTAACACCTGTTATTTGCATTCTTCCAATGTGTATATCCCATTTTATTCATTCTCATATTTATCATAAGTCACTCAAAACAAACAGGAAGAGGAAATGGAGCATACCTGTTTCCTTGGCACTGGTAGAGCGTCTCCACCTCTCTGAACACTCGGCTGCGACTGTGTCCTGCGATCTTTTCTATGATCTGAGCAGAGACAAAACAGATATACGATGTAGCGGTGACTGTGAATGCATGTCACTAACAAGGAATGTGCACATAGTGAATTCAATACACACACATTCCCAACTTGCCTTCACAGCAAATTCCTGTCCATTCTGAAGACTTATGCATCCCTGGACTTTGGCATATGCACCCTGGCCCAACATCTCGTCCGTAAGTTTGTACAGATCTGGAGAAGATGAATTTAAACAAAATTGGGTATGTTTAACGAAAAAAATGCTAATTGAACACCCCAAGTGTGTACAAATCCAATTCTAACTAGGGTTGGATATTGTTTGGATTTTTACGATTCTGATGCCGAATCGGTACTTTTAAAAACGATTCCGATTCCTAAACGGATTCTTGAAAAACAACATCAAAGAAAGGCTCTTTTATAGAGGTTTTTATTTTATTTAAAATTATTTAAATTTAACAATATATTAACATTTAAAAGTACTTAAATATATAAACCTATAGTATAGGTTTATTAAACCTAAGTCACCTGAAAAAAACTCAAAACAAACAAAATTGCTAGCAGTCAGATTAGGACTGGTCCCGCTGTCACAGGGACAAGGGACTGATGTCCGCAAGCTGTCGAACACAGTGCATCCCTCTGCTTTAAGAAGTATTCTGTGTGTCGCCGCATGTTTCAATAAATTAGACGTGCTTCCCCCTTTGCACGTAATCGTTTTGAAACATCTGTTGCATTTTGTGATGTCAGAATCCTTGACTGTGAAATACAGCCACACTTTCGACCGTTTTGCTTTAGGCCTTTTGAATGCACTAAAAGCTAGCTAGCTAACAATAGACTAGCAGAGAAAGTCTAATATGTTTACTAGCGATCACGTGCAGTGAATGGTTAATATTAGAGATGGGAAGTTCGGATCATTTTACTGATTCGGTTCATTGAATCGCGTTCAGTAAAATGAACGAATCATTTTTCGAGTCATTCGTTCATTTCCGACGTTTGCACGTCGGCCACTGTAATTAACACACTTTTTAAATGTATTTTGTGTGAAATGCTTCCACACCTTGGATGACTTACTGTAGGTCGTACTGATTTCTCTGCCTCCGCCATGTGTTTCAGAACAACGTTACCCAACAACGTCTCTCCGATGATCTTTCCTATACCTCCGCTCTGCTCCGCGCTCAACTAAACTTTTTTTTAAATACTCAAACATCTCTGCGACTTAATGAGTGGCGTAATAATCGCGCAACTCAACAAATCGATTAATGAAATTCGTTGCCAACTCTTTTAATAATCGATTTTTCTCGATTTTCTCGATTCGTTGTTGCAGCCAGATAACGAATCGTTCACCACCAACCGTGTCTTCGGATCAATGTTTCGTTCTTCTGCCAACCGAGTCTTTGGATCAATGATTCGTTCATCTGCCGGATATGAGTCTTTGGATAATTTTTCACGTGACCTGCATAGGCTCAGTACTGGTAGCTAGAGGAAAACGAAATGATTCGTTCATTTTGACTGGGTCTTCGGGTACGAGTCTTTGGATAATCTTTCACGTGACCTGCATAGGCTCAGAAGAGGAAACAGAAAGTATTTGTTTACCTCTTTCACTTTTGCGTGACTAGGTTTAGTAAGACGTGAATTATAGGTTTTGTTATTGTAACGTTTTTTTTTTCTTCTCTCGGCCACGAGAAAATGAACGAATTGCTCTCTGAGACTACTCGTTACTCCCGAGTCATACTAATGATTCGTTCAAAATGAACGAATCGTTCACAAACGACACATCACTAGTTAATATGCTTTTACGTCCGTTTTGGTGAGCCCAGAGGGAAAATATGGCATTTTAAAAGTAGCCTACATTTACGGTAGCTAGCTAACGGTAGACTACTAAAGTGTTATATTTTTACGTCAGTTTCGGAGCAACAGGGAAAATATTTCACTCAACACATTAAGTGGAACCGAAATGAGGAATCAGAATTTGGTTCTAATCCGGTTGCGTAGGGGGGGGTTTCGGTACCCAACCCCAAATCTAATTACATTCTACTCCCTTAACAGATGCTTTTATCCAAAGCCACGAGCAAACACAAAGTGTTTACAGCGGATAACATTTGTGTGACCTCACCTGCAAAGTTTCCTGTAAAGCTGTCAGTTGCTCTTGTCCTCCTTTTCTTCTTCTTCCGCTTGGCTGCATCAGGGATGCTCAAAGGCAGACTGACCTCCATCTCTGTTTAAACACACGCACCGTGCCTTGTTTAGCCTGTGGGCCGCAATCATTCTCCGACCAGCACGTTCGATGGAACCGAAGCCCAGAGTTAATTTTAGTTTGGTATGTATACAGGCTAGGGCTGACTCATGTTGCAATACCTGTAGAGTTTTGAGAGAGGCGCTGAGGCCTGTCCTCGGTTTCTGCCCTGCTCTGCTGAATTCCACCACAACTTTCCCCCGCTGGGCCTGCCGCCTGTCACACAGATGGAGAGAAATAGAAGAGAGAGTAGGGAGAGGGAAAGAAAGTGCGAATGAAACCAAGGATTGTGGGGTAGAAAGAGAGAGAAAGTACAAGAAGGATGATGATGTTGTCCCTTTTTGTTCATAATTAAACATAGTTTAGCCTAGACTAACAGCACTGTCTGAAATTTGCTCACACTCTCCAGTTAACTAAGCCACTGATAGAGCGTTGTTCAGATATAAAGGAGTTCCAGAAAGGGCATTTCAGAAACTACCACCACACACGTTATGTGGTGTAAAATGTGGTTCTCTTCTCTTTTGGCACTTTTCCAAAACTGGGGCCTGATACGCAATCGCATACGGGAAACTCAACATGAAACTTATCTGGCCCTGGATTTCCCGCAACACCTGAAAGCTCCGAAGTAATTCAACACATGAATCTTTTTCAGACAAGGAAAACTAAATCCAAACAATGCTCAGGATTTACAAAAAAAGGCCCAACACATTGTAATGTTACATTATTTTACTGAAAAGCACAACATTTGTTTGTCTTTTTAGAGTGGCCTAGTTATTTTAAGTTAGTACTGAGTTACCTTGAGAGAGTGCTGGAAGGCTTGCAGCTCAGCCATGGTGCTGGTTCTCACCATATCTGCCAACTATAAAAAGAATTACGTGGTTAGTAATCAAGACAATGACCATACATAATGAAAAATGTGACAACATGATAAATAGCCAGGATGAGTAGTTAGCTGTACTTTACTACTTTAGATCGATCAGTTTACCAAAGGGGAGAATAAATCCTTGACTAGATTTTCTGACGCCAGTAAGCTAGGCAGTCCAGTAATGGAAATGTTCATAACTGGGTTTCTGTCCGTGATTGTTTTCATACCTTAAGGGATTCACACACTCATAACCACGAAGTGTCTCTAGCTACAGTTTGATCACAAGCTGGATTGATTAACACCTAAGTATGACAGGCCAGATAGCAAGCTTTACTCCATTCCACTATGACATAAAGTCCATCTGCTGAAACGGTCTTGCTATACAGCTACGTTTTAGATGTCACAACAGCACTGGTCTGTGATCATCAGTTAGCTAACGTTAGCCTAGCCTATCTACTCCCTACACAGTAACTAGCTAGCTAAGAAGCTATAGTTGAATCTAGCCTCAAGAGATTCGAATGTAACGCTCTAACATCTTACAAGCAAGATAAAATCCCAACGCCAGCTAATACCAATGACAAAATATTTTTCTAACCTGACATCTGTTTCCAAACCGGCCGAAATCCTCTCTTAGAGCATCCACCATCTGATGTTAAGACGGTAGCTAGCAGTACAACCGACAATGTTGGTAGTGTGACGCGGATTTCGTGGGAAAATAAAGGTCCCTTTCCAGTCCCCCCGTGGCACATCCTCTAACTATGGTTGGATGAGAAAAAAACGCGTCATCTGGTTCCTCTTGTCTGCTCCTCCCTGCTTCATGTGACTGGCATTTCTTTCGAATGACGATGAAAGCATTTTTGTCCTTTCATTCCCAGGAAAGTTTTATTTGGGTCACTGTCTAAAAGAACTATGCCAAGATACGAAACACTTTCTGGTTATTATGAAACTCAAACGACAAAAACACTTTTCATCCCATGCTAAAAGAAGTCATTGGAATTATCAATCGCAAAACTGTAAACTTGACAAACAAAATAAAAGTACAATCTGGAAATAATTAAAGCAAAAAAACAAAAGCAAGAGTTAGTCATGTTTTTAAATAGCACCAAATAAAGATTCGGACAGTACTTCAGCTTATACCACTCACTTAAACATTTACAGTTTGTGAACAATGCAGTACTGCACAAAAGGGCATCCACTTCACACCAAAAAACACTCAAGTAAAAAAATTGTTCTTTGGTTTGAGTGTTGTTATTGAAGCTATTGCTCTGTTGAAGGGCTCAGGAATGCTAAAACGATGAAAACGCCATTGTCCAATATGTTTAGTTGCAGATCTTCTCTGTCATTGCTCTCTGATGGGACAAAAGATACAACAAATATAGACATCAGCATGACATCAGCAAGAAACAGACACACTATAATTGGCCCAACAGCTACTAAATGTTTCAGTAAGCAGGTGTTTCATTTGTGTTGTTAGGGCATGCATTAGAAAGCTGGATGTTCAGCATTGCTTATAGGCTTATGGAGACTGTTGTAAATTTGTGGCAACATAAGAAACACACAAGTATGTATATAATTTTACCCGTTTCATATACATTACGCAGGTAAATTAAGTCTTGAATAAGGAAAACATAGTAGGCTACATTTATTAGGGACTATTTTGGTCACCCAAAATGAGGAGTGCTCTGCCCAAATGGAGACGCTGTTATAATCGTGTTATAGTGGACATATTATAGTATGTAATAGTCATACAATAATCTTGTATCTTCTTCCTCTCCTTCCAAAAAATGCTCCCTTCTTTTTAAACTGACTAAACATGGACCTTTCATCCTCCTTTTCTCCACCTCAGCCCTGCTTTTACCTTTTGACCTCCCACCCCAACACACACACACACAATCTGTTTTCTTATCATCTCCACACCCATGCCACATTGCCTGTCATCCTCTGAATTTTCTTCTTTGTCAACCCTTTAACCGTACCGTCCTTCAACCCTTCAACCCCCCTCTCTTACCAGTGGCTCTAGCTCTGAGTGCTCAATGAGGCTAAACTCAGAGATGAAGTAATAATAGTGTTTGTAGCAGGTGTTGATGTGGGCTTCGGCCCCCATGCTGCAGATGCTGTCAAAATGGTGAATGTAGACGTGCACAAAGACCCGGAAGAGACGGCTCAGGATCTTCTTGCACACCTGCTGAAAGTTCTTGGGAAAAGGAACACCTACAACAGAATAAGAGGGAACCATCAGAGATTGGTAAACGAAGAAGGGACCTGTTGGGGCAAAACATATTGTTCTCATGGTATTGAATGAAATGTCCTTAGGTGTTTATCACGATTCTTTGATGAGGGACAGGGGTGACTTAACATAGTGTAAAATAGTTACGGAAAAGTGCTAATGAATAAGGCTAACATGGCCATGATTGATCAATGTATTTTAGGGAGGAGAGTTTAATATCTCTTCATGGGTCCCAAAGTCCCTGGCACCGGATTATATAATATAAACAAGGCCCCTCTTTCAATCTCATCTAAATGCCACTCGCATTGTTTCATTAACCTCTATTTGAACCAATGGACTATCAATTAAAAAGACATTGTTGGCAAGCATGGAACAGGATTGGCGGCTTTGTGTTCACATGATGTGTCTACATTAAGCTGCAGACTCTGGCATCCACTTCACGAGCATGAGTGCAATACTTGACTGTCTATGCTTTTCAGTCCGACAAAGTGAAGAGTTTCATCTACTGTAGACAAGGTCATGTATTCACACAACAGACACTATTTATATTCTTAAATCTACTGTTCATGAATAGTCAATGAATAATAGCCAACAATCATTCGTAACACATCTATTCCACCAAAAGGTTCAGTAAGGGATGTTCAGTCACACACCTACTCTGGTGGGGAATATGTCCTCATTGTTGATTAGTGTCTCAATCCAGTCCATAAGCAGGTTCATGTACTTCAGAGCTGGAAGCTTGGTGGGCTTCTTATATTCGCCCCCATCCTGCCACCGATACTCGTAACGAAGACCCCCGGACATGATAGGGCAGGTGCGCTCTGTGCAGAACTCGCTGACCGTACCGTAGATCAGGTTGATGCGGTTGAAGAAGTCTACTACGTGCACGGCAATCCAGTCGTTGATGCTCTCCCCCTCCGGTAGCTGAACCACCTTCCTCAAGTCCAGACCCGACTTAAGAGACGCCTGGGCTTTCTTGTACAGCTCAAAGCGCTGGGTTCCGGGTTCAAACCTCTTCCGAGGCCTGAACGTTTTATCTTTACTAAACACTTGTCCGAGACACAAAGCCATAGTGTCTTAATCGTGGACTTGAAGTTGAGGAATCTTTATAGTGTATGGTTTAAGGGTGTGTGTGTACTCTGTGAGCATTCATGTGGTTCCTGCAATTAAATTAGTCTGTTCTCATTGCCTAATTTGATCAATTTCCACCAACTTTTTAAGTTGAACTTTTTAGTGACAATGGATCCCAAAAAGGAACGACTCTGAAACAACAAAAGAAATTCAGAACAGGTCAGATGCTTTGTTTATTCATATCCACTCTGTGCCCAATTGATCAACATGTCAGATTCAGGCAATATCACTGGATCTGGAAACCATAACTGAAAAGTAAGAACACTGCGATTTTCATTTACAAAGGCAAATAAACACATCTGCTGACAAAAGTGGACCAACCAAAAGAAGACAAAACAAACTATGGAAGTGAATGAGATTTCATACTGCATATCTAGCTCTGTGTGTTATGTTAGACACCACAGCCATATGGTCCTGAAAATAGACATAATGTGATGAATTTGTGAAATCAGATTAGCAGAAACATTTAAAGGGAATTGAGTGACTGGGCGACTCTCAGAAGTCCAGAAACAGAATTTAAATGCCTCCTAGATCACACAGTGAGCTACTCTAAGACCCAGCACTATTTCCAACAACCATGGTCAGGGCCTAATGTATGCAGGTAAATTAGGTTAAAAAAAGATTTACAAGGGTAAAAGTGAACGTAAACGCGGAATATAGGCCTAGAATTTTATCTTCGAAACCAGATTTTTAAAAGCGAGGAAAATATTTGTATGCTTGCGCCTTTTGTCTGTGAGCTTAGCTCACTATCTCAATAATTATTTTGCACAATCACACTTTTGGCCTTTTTTCATCGCCATTGGGTGCAACATTCTTTTAGTGTCGCAAAAATCTCACCAGAAGTTGCTATTGGCCCTTTGAAATGTCGCTACAAGTTGCTAGATTACGTGATGACGTCATATATTGCGTCTACCTTTGTTGCATGTTATTATATTGCATATTATTACATATGTTACATGCAGTAGCAAACCGTGACTCTTAAACCTTGGCCCTCTGACCCCAATTACTCGTCCGAAAAAATACGATACAGCGTGCACACAGCATTCTGTCAGGGTTTGAGGGGTCACTGGGTTTCGTGGCAGCGCTCTTTCTGTCAGCAGCTTTTTCCTTCTCACCACCTGTTCCCTGTTTTGCGCTGATTACACCCCTTATAAATACCCTCTGTTTTCCCTCCTTCTTTGCCGAAGAGTTTTGTTATGTTTGAGACCAGTTCTAGACCCTGCGATACGCTCTTTGTTCCAGCCACGTTGAACCGCTGCCTTACCCTTCCCTGGACGTACTGGATTGCCTTCCCAATCTCGGACCCTGCCTTTCCTGACTACGTTTTTCGGACCATCCCTTTTTGAGTTACCTTCTACGGCTTGTTTTCTGTTTTTGTTCCAGAGCTTTGCTTGTGAGATTTCAGTTGTCCTTTAATAAACTTTCCGTTCCGCACTCCGCTTTTGGGTCCTCCTTGCAGCCAGCCGTGACAGCATTCGGCCTACATGAAATTGTGTTGGTCACTTCGCACTATTTCTTGCTCTTAAGACAGTGGAGATGGTTGTGGACTTCAGGAAGAATACAGCCCCACTCACCCCCATCACCCTGTGCGACTTCCCAGTCAACACTGTGGAGTCCTTCCGCTTCCTGGGCACCATCCTCACCCAGGACCTCAAGTGGGAACTGAACATCAGCTCCCTCACCAAAAAAGCCCAACAGAGGATGTACTTCCTACGGCAGCTGAAGAAATTCAACCTGCCAAAGACAATGATGGTGCACTTCTACACAGCCATCATTGAGTCCATCCTCACCTCTTCCATCACCATCTGGTACGCTGCTGCCACTGCCAAGGACAAGAGCAGACTGCAGCGTATCATCCGCACTGCTGAGAAGGGGATCGGCTGCAATCTGCCTTCCCTCGAGGACCTGCACACCTCAAGGACCCTGAGGCAAGCGAGGAAGATTGTGGCTGACCCCTCCCACCCTGGCCACTCCCTGTTTCAGCTACTCCCCTCCGGCAGAAGGCTGCGGTGCATCAGGACCAAAACCTTGCGCCATAAGAACAGTTTCTTTCCATCTGCTACTGGCCTCTTCAACAAGGCCAAGGACTCACACTGACATTCATTCATTTAACTATTATAAGTTCATCTAATGGCAATTAAAGTATGCATAAGCCACCTTATCTCAGTACCTGATTGCACTATGTTGACCATAGTCTGACCACACTATGTTGATATTTTATTTTATATTTAAATTGTTTTATTCTTAGATTGTTTATTTCTTAGAAATAGTTAAACTTTTGTACTTTTACTTAACCCTTGTGTTCTCTTCGGTCATTCTGACCCATCAGTCATTGTTACCCACCGTCGTATTGTGACAACTTTACCGCATACAAAAACAAAGTGAAGCATTTTCTTTTAACCGTTGGGCTGTCTCAGACCCTCCACATTGCGAAGGTTAAAAGAAAATGATTTTTATTTGTTTTTGTATTGGGTAAAATTGGGTAAACACAACGATGGTTCGTTGTGACCCGAAGGCAGCACAAGGGTTAATTTAAGATACGTATATGTTTAAGGTTTTGCACCTCACTGCCACAGTAAATTCCGTGTTTGTATAACATACATGGCGAATAAACCTAATTCTGATTCTGATTTGAGCCAGCCCTTGCGGCACTAGTGTGCATAGCCTCCAGATTGACTGGTCATTCTGCACAACACTATAACGTATAGAGCTCCGGACATCACGTGATTTTACTGTTTACGTCGCCATTTTGGCAGGAAAGTAATGGCAGAGAAACAGGCTCTGGTAGTGGCTAAAATGAACGGCGCCAGCACGGATTTCAACCTGTCCGAGTTCACTGCGCATTCAAAAAACATAGGCAGCTATAAAGCAAATCTTGATCGATTAAACATTAGTGATCCATATAATGCTGCCAGAGTTATTTTTACGACCTTTACGAGTGAAACGGAAGGCTTCCCTGACCTTAGGGAATTGGGCTAGTAATCAGAAGGTTGTCAGTTCGATAGCCACGCTATCTTCATTTTTTCACGTCGTTATTTCGTTCTTCAGTCAGTTTGACAGTATAACCTTCAAATGCATAATGCAACCCTTCTGGCTGCTTCTTTCTCAAGTAGCTTTTTCTTTTTTTCCATTAATACTCCAATTGATAATTATTAGTATAAGATTATAGGGCTTCAGAATGTTTTGGCAGTAATTAAGGTTTCAGTACCAAAAACGATTCAATGTGCAATGCATAATAGATTTTCATAGACATGAATAAATAGAATGAGATGGATCTAAAACATGTAACCTGTAATGTACTTTAAAATTATTTTGACTGTTTTTGCTGTATAATAATAGAAAACGTACATCCTACTCCAGAAGAAATGTATACCATTTTCTGTTTCTAAGCATACTTCTTAAAAGTATATAAAAAGTGAACTAAAAGTGTACTATCCATATTTTAGTATACTTATAGTATAGTACTTTAATATACTTCTTTTTTGTAAGGGTCGCTCTGGAGAAGAGCGTCTGCTAAATGACTAAATGTAAATGTAAAGCCATGGGTAGTTGTCAGGAATGATGGGGTTCTTCTCTCTGGGTCTTAGGAATCCTATAAAATGCTCTCCCTTTATCTTTTCCCCGATGGTTCAGGCATCCCGTCGCACAGCAGCTATCCACCAAGTTGAATCAACGTTTATTGAAATAGCAGACATCCCAACCTGCAGAGACTCATTTCCCGGACCTGCCGGGAGACTTGGGATGTCTGAAATAGGCAGCAAATTAAACTATGTATAATATGTATGTAAGTATATATGTATGTACACTGGCGCTCCACTTGGCTCTCCACTTTCCTGCAAAATGGCGATGACCGGTGCATGCTGGGATTGCGTGACGTCAACTCCCGGAGCTCTATAGGCTAGGGCTACAAAACAGTGGCACGGTGACCGGCAGCACGGCAGCCGAAACGTTTTTAAATAACATAGCCTACCTTTGATGAGCTTTGGTTTTCTGCACAAAATTAAGTTCTGGTGTAGGTCTTCCTTTGCCGATTAACTCAAAATTCTCATTAAAAGTTTACATTGAAAACGGCGCATGTAACAAATGTGAAACAATGTCCTCCACACTAGCGGGAACGTTACTCGCGGCTTCCATCGTGAAGTGAACGAACAAGCTAACGTTAGCTAGTTTATTAGCTTGTGATCGCGTTCCCCACACGGGCGGAACTAGAGGGAAGATATGATTGGTAAAAAAATAAATGAAATTAGTCTTTCATTGTATATGTACAATTAATCGTCCCTCTGTAAATTCATAGCTGGACCACCAATCACAGAGCTGCATAGCATTTTGCTCCCAACAACAGATGCAGCAAAAAATTCTGATAGGGTGACAAAAGGGAATTTTTTCATTTAACTCTTCACATTCCAACACAAACTGAATAGGCAGGATTTAAGGGTTTATTTCAGAAACATTGTCTTTACATTGTCAAATTATGAAAAAATTAATAAATAATGAGAACAGATTACTTTTAAAATATCTATTTTTCGAATATATTAGGCCCTGACAGTTCCCCACTGGTTACCAGTCATTTTGCTGTCGCTCGCGAAAACGTAGATTGCCAAAGTAGAAAGGTTGCTAGATTTGTCACTATAGCCACTGGATACGATCATTTTTGTGGCAAATGAAGGTCATTAAATCTAGCGACATGTCGCTAAATTGGCCACACTGTTTTATTTGACAACACGGAAGTGTTTCCCAACCGAAAGCAAAGCTAATTTTTCGTGCGGCAAGTAGGATATATTTTCACTTACAGTGCGTTCACACTGCAGCGGAGCAGGCGGCGCGCGGCGTCGGCTTCCAATTCATTTTCAATGAAACCAGGCGTTGACGCTCGCGTAGGGCATTGTGGGAAGGCGAGCGGAGCGTTGCAAGTTGGATTTTCTCAACTTTATGTAAATGAGGAGCGTGAAAACGCTAGCGTTGGCCAATCGGATTCGTTTCTTGTTTCTTGTAAACCGTTGGTCATGATAAACATTTCTAGGTTTCACAATTTCAAGATGGAGGAGAAACTTTTCGTATGTGTCTGCACACCCAGTTCTGTTCAGAACAAAGTTACTAATGTGACGAGCCTGAATTTAAAGATTACATTAAACTAATAATGCATGGTGCATGGTTGCCGATGTCGTCATTGTTCCTACTGTGTTTTTATAGCCTACTTTTAAATTCAGTCTCGTCACATTACGTGACTGTTCTGTGCCACTGCTAGCTCGCTAGCCCAGCCTACAAACGACTGGTTGAGTGACCGGTGGCGTAACATGTATTCTACTGTAATCTTGCACTAGTAAAATCTTGCACTTACATAAATGTTGTGTAAAAGTGGTATTTTGATCGATATTGTGAGTACATGAACCCAAATCTGCACGCTTGGCCATGACTACAACAGTGACCTTAGAGAACTACAACTCTGTATTAACTTGTCTAACACGCCCCCGTGCGTCGTGTACTGTGGGAAGGCAAGCGATGCAGAGCGTTAAAAAACGCTGCAGTGTGAACGCAGCGTTAGCGTTACTCGTGCGTTGATTCGCCTTTCTCTTCACGAGCTCACCGTTTTTTTCCCCCCTCGTCAACCATGTCTGAAATTACCACTAGGCCTATTATATAAAAAACATGAAGTTGTGTCGTATAGCAGAGGATGCCCACAGACAGATACAACAATCCTGGCTTCCATTTCTTCTTAAATGTCAGTATCTCAACATTAATAAACTTTTGCGACACAGCATCTTGTGAATTTCGCCCAGCGTGAATTTGCATTGACTTTACATGTAATCTTGCAGTGAGAAAAATTAGCTTTGCTTTCGGTGTGAACACAGCATTAGGGTTTTCCTACTACAATTAGCCTATCCTACAGTTATTTTGCTGCTGCTCAACAACAAAAACAGATTGACAAAGTAACGGAAAATGCAGATTTGTCGCTAGGGAAGTGAATAGTTGCGAAATCTAGACAAAGTAAATAGGCAACACTGGATTGACTGTGTCCAACTGAAGCAGGCACACGGTTCATTAGCCAATCAGTTAAGAGGATTCTGGTAAATGGAAATCGAAATGCTTATCCAAACATGTCAATTGTGGCACTGCACTCCGTTAGATTATAAAGAGGACATATGCTGAATATGAACTTTGAGTGTCCGGTTCTTAAGATGATCGTGGGAAACTAAATCCATTCTAATTTGTACACACACACACAGATTCCTATCATTATTACAGAGATACAATATTGACTGTGGCCGAGCATAAGAGTAACCATAACATCAGCCCTCATGGACCAAGGTGCAGACTTTTATTGTTTATGTGAATGACACAGGGAACACAGTGGATAAATGACATTAGCGATTAGCCACCTGCTAGATAAAGCGAATATCATTGCAGCGTCCTGAATTTAATTAGGGATTAAACCCTTTGAATGGGTTTGACATTCTCTCTTGAGTAATAAATGTTCCACACAAACATACAAGTGCATTTCTGGCTTCTGAAAAACAAAAACAAATCAACACTAATCTGAAAATGTTTAAGGGTATAGGCCTAATTATTATAACTGAAAGGTTATTTAGTATGGTTTCAAATATGACTAGACCAGTGGGAAAGGTTGAACAACTTCAAGGGATAAATGGGGAAGGGAGCTGGGTCTCTAAAGCGCTGTAAGAGTTACAACTACAAATTCTCAGTCACACATAGCCCTACCACACAAACAGTAGCTAGAGAATGAGGCACTGCAATTTCTGGATCGGAAACTGCAGCTGCCATCACTTCCAAGTTACTCTCAGTGGTGGTGGTGATGTGAGACTGCTGTATATCCGCATTTGTGTCACATGTCCCATTTCAACCAACTACTCTCAACTCTTCCTGGACTTGTTTCTCTGAAGCATGTGTGGTTAAACCCTTCAGATTTCTGTTCCGATGTGAAGAGACGTAGACATTGGATAAGCAGTTTTATCCTAGTTTTCACCTCTGGAGGGTTGTGTATGTTTGTGTTTGCGAGTGCTGGGATGTGTGTGTGTCGTGGTTTGTGGGTGAATGACTTAAAAAATCTTAATGTAAAGCAAGATCTTAGGAAAACTAAGCAGTCAAATCTGATGTTGCTGTGTTACAAAATCCAGAGGTCATTTGCAAAACTCACATATGTGGCAAAATTACTTTTCCTTTCATGACTAGACTCATGTCCCCACTACTTCATGTCCCCACAATGTCAATCTGAAGCATGTCTGATCACGCACTGGCATGGCCAACTGGAAAGCATACTTTTGTATTTTTTTTACATAGCATGCATACTTTCATACTATGGAATTTCCTCACTGGGGAGTAACAATAGCTCTTTAAGCATCCTACACAAAAGAGGAGGAGGGGAAAAAATTTACTTATACAAAGAAAACAGCACCAGAAATGTGCAACAAAGTAAGAAAATAGTTTTCTTCACCATTACCTGGCTAGGATCCCAGAGTGGAGGGCTTGGAATTCTGTGGAAAGTTGTGAGAACGCCAAAGAGAATCTCTCTTTTGCTGCCCTTGACTTTAAAATCCTTGAAGTTTACAATAAAAGCAGATCTGTTCACTTAGTTCCTCTGTAAGCTCCCTCCCAGTCAGACAGACGTAAAGGCTCCAACTTCACCAACCAACACTGCATAGGCTCAAAAAGTTAAGGAAAAAAGTTGTTTGGCTTCTCTTCCTGTAAATGATGTCATATCCTGACTTTGTCTGGTAGGCCCCTCTAGTCTCTGTGTGTCTATCTGTAACTGTCTATGTGCATGTCGGTGGGTGGGTGTGTACTTGAAGGACCTATAATTCTACAGAGGAGGTTCCTCTAGGGGCGGGAACATTTTCCCCCAGATCCTTACTACCACTCTTTTTTCTCTAATTTTCTTTATAAGAAAGGGTGTCGACTGCCTTATTAACAAGGCATTGTAGACATTGGGACGGTGTTAAGCAGAACAACCCCTTATATTACACATAAAAAGCCATTGCAGGAACAGACACTGGTTACTGTAAAAAACCCTGGGTAATTGTCAACGTCTTCCTCTTGGTTTGTTACTTATCTTAAGAGTACAGCCCGACTATTGTGAGGCTAATTATAGCATTTCCACAACAAACATGGCAAATTGAATCACTTTGAACCAACAAAAAGTGAGGGCAATATAGCATTTTGAATTCCAGAAAACAAACAACAGCATGCAACTAATCAAATTATTCATGGTATAAAACATTAGATGGAATCTATTGCAGTGATGAGGGACGTCCTTGATCGTTCTCCAACATCCATGTGGATAACGTTTATGTCAATATATTGTCTATTCTTCTCTATGGCTACTGAACCTGGACTGTTAGCTGACATCCAATTGACATTATAGCAGTAAATCCCATCTGTACCTTTGAGATAAAGCAGTGCTGACCCTGGCTGGAGGATGATAAACAGGGAGCCTGGTGGGGCAAAAGCAGGCCACAGATTCCCAGGAACGTGTGCGCCGTTATGGGACCGCCTCTATTATAGTTAAATAAATAAATAAATAAATACAGATAAGGTTTTAAGCACCATTCAAAGTACATGAGTACCTCCGGAATACGTACATAGTAATGCTAATTAAACAACCAAAATAGATGAAACAAACTAACAAAAAACATTGGAAAAAGAGTGTGGTTAACAGCCATGAGAACTTCTCATGAACTTTAGTGTCCTAAAGCAGCAAAAATAGAATGGCACCATGTGTAATAATAATACTCATTACACTATTCCCTTTGGGGGATCTTGATCGCCTACTCCCAAAATATAGACAATTCATCAAATGCCCTACCAGAGAAGGAAACACCCTGGATCACTGCTACTCTACAATCAGCAAAGCATACCATGCGGTCCCCCGAGCAGCACTGGGTCACTCTGACCACGCCATGGTCCACCTGATTCCTGCATACAGGCAGAAGCTAAAGCGCTGTAAGCCTGCTGTGAGGACATCAAAACAGTGGACCAGTGAAGCTATGGAGGATCTGCGGGCGTGCTTGGACTGCACTGACTGGGACATGTTCACGACTGCTACCAATAGTCTGGATGAGCTCACAGAGGCTGTGACATCATACATCAGCTTCTGTGGGGACTGCTGTATACCAACACGCACCAGGGTAAGCTACAACAACGACAAACCCTGGTTTACAGCTAAACTCAGAAGGTTGAGGTCAGAGAAAGAGGCCGCGTTTAGGAGTGGGGACAAAGACAGTTTCAAGGAGTCAAAGAACAGGTTTAGCAAGGCGGTGAGGGAGGCTAAACGACTGTACTCAGAGAGGCTAAAACACCAATTCTCTGCAAACGACTCTGCTTCTGTCTGGAGAGGGCTCAGGCAAATTACCAACTACAAGCCCAGAGCCCCCCACTCCACTAACAACTCCCGCCTGGCCAACGACCTGAATGAGTTCTACTGCAGATTTGAAAGACAATTGGACAGTCTTGAACTACCCCTTCCCACCCAGGAGGCCTCCCACCTCCCCCCCTCTACAGTGACGACTCTCTCCATTCAGGAGGGTGAAGTTAACAGACTTTTCAAGAGGCAGAACCCCCGCAAAGCAGCTGGGCCGGACTCTGTCTCTCCAGCCACCCTCAAGCACTGCGCTGACCAGCTGTCTCCAGTGTTTACCCACATCTTTAACACCTCCCTTGAGACATGCCATGTGCCAGCCTGTCTCAAGTCCTCCACCATCATCCCTGTGCCCAAAAAGCCAAGGCCAACAGGACATAATGACTACAGACCCGTCGCCCTGACCTCTGTGGTAATGAAGTCTTTCGAGCGCCTGGTGCTGGCACACCTTAAATCCATCACTGACCCTCTACTGGACCCCCTGCAGTTTGCCTACAGAGCCAACAGGTCTGTGGACGATGCAGTTAACATGGCCCTCCACTTCACCCTACAGCACCTGGACTCCCCAGCATCCTATGCTAGGATCCTGTTTGTGGACTTCAGCTCTGCCTTCAACACCATCATCCCTGCCCTGCTTCAGGACAAGCTCTCCCAGCTGAACGTGCCTGATTCCACCTGCAGGTGGATCACAGACTTCCTGTCTGACAGGAAGCAGTGCGTTAAGCTGGGAACACAAGTCTCTGACTCCCGGTCCATCAGCACCGGATCACCTCAGGGCTGCGTCCTTTCTCCTCTGCTCTTCTCCCTGTACACCAACAGTTGCACCTCCAGTCATCCGTCCGTCAAACTCCTGAAGTTTGCGGACGACACCACCCTTATTGGGCTCATCTCTGGTGGAGACGAGTCTGATTATAGGTGGGAAGCGGCCAACCTGGTGACCTGGTGCAGCCAGAACAACTTAGAGCTCAATGCTCTTAAGACAGTGGAGATGGTTGTGGACTTCAGGAGGAACACAGCCCCACTCACCCCCATCACCCTGTGTGACTCCCCAGTCAACACTGTGGAGTCCTTCCGCTTCCTGGGCACTATCCTCTCCCAGGACCTCAAGTGGGAACTGAACATCAGCTCCCTCATCAAGAAAGCACAACAGAGGATGTACTTCCTTCGGCAGCTGAAGAAGTTCAACCTGCCAAAGACAATGATGGTGCACTTCTACTCAGCCATCATTGAGTCCATCCTCACCTCCTCCATCACCGTCTGGTACGCTGCTGCCACTGCCAAGGACAAGAGCAGACTGCAGCGTATCATCCGTACTGCTGAGAAGGTGATTGGCTGCAATCTGCCTACCCTCGAGGACCTGCACACCTCGAGGACCCTGAGGCGAGCGAGGAAGATTGTGGCCGACTCCTCCCACCCTGGACACTCCCTGTTTCAGTCACTCCCCTCCGGCAGAAGGCTGCGGTCTATCAGGACCAATACCTCACGCCACAAAAACAGTTTCTTCCCTTCCGCTGTTGGCCTCTTCAACAAGGCCAAGGGACCACACTGACTCAAATGACTTATTGCTTAAAACACACTGCTTTTGCACTGCACCACAACATGGTATCTTGTACATTTGTATTTTTTGTAATATTTGTATTTTTGTATTTTTATATTGTAATTTACGGCAACTTATATTTATCCCACTTAGTACTGCTAGTTTATGTACCCTTAGTATAGTTAGTCCACATATTTAAATTTTAGGTATATGTTTATTGTATGCACCTTCCTGCCAAAGCAAATTCCTTGTCTGTGCAAACTTTCATGGCGAATAAATCCCTTTCTGATTCTGATTCTGATTCTGATTGTGCAAACTGAAGTAAAATGGTTCAGGGCTGGTTTGAATCTACCAATGTTATGCCATCTGCTGGACAGACATTCTTACTACACCAAACTTAGTTTTCTTTATTCCTTTATCCCTTCAACGTTAAAAGGGTAACTACACATCCCAATCTCAGTTTTGGCTGAGAATTTTTCATGAATGTTCATTTAGGGGCTTCCTTAAACACTCAGTGATACATGAACACGGTCAATAATCGTACTCATACCTCAAAGTACTAATAAAAAGTACTAACTAAAAGGCACTAATACGTCAATACATTTACATTTAGTCATTTAGCAGACGCTCTTATCCAGAGCGACTTACAGTAAGTACAAGGACATTCCCCCGAGGCAAGTAGGGTGAAGTGCCTTGCCCAAGGACACAACGTCATCTGGCACGACCGGGAATCGAACTGGCAACCTTCTGATTATGAGCATGACACACACTTTGTCCACATTGTCCAATGAAGAAGTTCAATATCTGCATTTTCCACATCCATCAGCAGTGGGCGCCCTTTTCAGTTGCGCCAGGGGACCAATTCCAAGGGGTCATGCCTATGTCTTGGTCAGGGACAGGGAAAGAGAGCAATCTATCCTATTCTGCATGTTTTTATGTTAGGATTGGAACATGTCCCAAAGACAATGTAACGGAGTGAGAACCTCGAGTTTCCTCGAGGCCACCCGCGTCAAAGAAGAGCGAGCTTTTCTTTGGCGTAGTTGGTAGTGGTCGCGCTTGGCAAGTCGGAGCGGTCGCGCGATATGCACCTTTCTCTTACAGAAATTACCATCGGACAGTCTCTCGCTCGCTCTAAATACAAAATCCCCAATTTCCGGGAGATTGTATAGCATTTGCGGGCGTCACGGAGCCGCTATTGAAATGCGGAGACTCCCGGAACTTCCGGGAGACTTGGGATGCCTGCTGCGTAATGTTAGGCTCTTCCCCGAAAGACAACTCCACCTTTTCCTAACCGCCATCATCCAGGTTCACCAGGAGGAGCCAGCAAAACACATGGTTGGAGAAAAGGAATACATAGGCACGGAAAGGTTCACGTTTGAACCATTCTCCATTTAAACGTTTTGATACAGGTGGGTAAACGTGGACTATTTACTAAATTTATAGTGATGGGACATTGTGCCCTTTTTTATAGTGAGCGCACAAGATTGAAGCCGTGCTTTTAGTTTGCGTGATCAACGGTAGGTACGGAGTTAAGACGGGCTTGTTTGAAAGTGTCGATCAAAACATGCATGAATACTGCACTATTATTTCACTTAAACTTGATTTGGCACCTCAGAGTTCTCCCACAATTAGTACCAACTTAAGCTCTGCCCACGGACGCTAGAAGTTACTGTGTCATCAATTGTTCTCGTACCGTTATAGTTTTTTTTTTTTTTTTTTATGAACAAGTGGATAGTCTTTTGAAATATTACAGTATATTTGTTTGTGTTGGTGCTGAAATTCGCACTGTTGCTAGTTTGGGTGTCCATTGCAAGGTAGAGGGAAGTGTGTAGAAGGCTGCTGCAAAGACCTTCCAACAATACCCTATTCTGACAATCCAGGTCTACCTGCCCTCAGTCAGGGCCTTTGGCGCCTCTCCCATTGCCTATCCATAATGAGGTTCCTTTTAACTGAATATATCTTTATTTTCATTTGAATGGATGTTAGTTTGATTATAAATGCCTTAAGATCGTCGGCGGGCTGGGTGGCTAACAGCTATAGACCTGTTTTATAGGAAAGGTAACCTTAAATGACTTATTTTGTGATCTGGCACTATATTAAAAATGTAAAATGTTTTTTGCAAAATTAACTTGACCTTCCAGGGGGGGCGGGGAGTGCTGTTGGGGGGGCGGGGTGCCCCTCTAATATAATGGTAGGGGAAACACTGAGACAGGCAATCCATTAACTCTGTGCCCTGTCACCCAGGAAAGCTTAGACGTTAGCTTAATTTGAGTCACTACATTTGGGTTTTCCTTCTTATCTGCTGGCATACCCAGCAGCAGGATAGTGCAGAGCCATCGAGAATGGACAAGGCAACTCTTAAAACATCAGCTGACATGTGTTATAAATTCTCCCGTGATATGCAGGAGAAATTCCTGGGAAAACAAAGTTAGAATCGACTGCATATTTCGGTGGAAAGTTCTCGATTTGGAGTCCATATTGAAAGGTTGGGGAGAGAGTGAGACCAGTGTTGAGTGTTACTGTAAAGATGAATGCAGACAGCCCTGTGTAGTCTGTCTGCTTCTAAAGGTCAGAGCTGTACTCCAGAACACCCCAATGTGCAGTCAGGCATAAGCACGTTGGTTGTTTTAGGCTAGACCCACCACATTCGAGTGCTGATTTAGAAGTTGTTTAGAATTTTTTAATTTTATTTCATATTTTATTTCTTGGAAATATACTGTGAGAATGTGCCTATGCCAGGGGTTTCCTGGAAAGGGTTTGTTTAGTTCAATAAGCAATGTTTGTACAAATTCTTATCCCATGATGCTAAAACCAGTTCTGAAACGAGTTGCTTGTAAGTTTTGCTGGCTTGCTTGGATTGTGAATAATAGTTTTTGTCTATAAAAAAACCTCATACATGCTATGTCTTTGAGTTGTGGTGTGACTCCACAGTCAATATATATTTTTTATTTTTGTTCTGTATTCAGCACTTTAGATTTGACATGATGCAATGGCTGAAATTGTGATCCCGCCCTTGGGTAACGCAACTGTCAAATAGGTCATGTTCCGGGCATTAGATTTTTTTTGAGGCTACCTCTGGTGCGTTCTGCCAAGGAGTAGACTTTACAAGTCATGGGTGGGGCAGGAGGGGAAAGATTGACGGATTAGAGCAGTGCTGCTCCTCCAAAATGGCTTCTTCATTAGCAATTTCTTACACTATTTCCAAAACCAAAGTTTGAAGAAAGTTCAACATTTCAATCAAACACATTTAATTTATAGAACGGTATGCCATCCATGTAAATTGCAAGGGCTTCCATTGCATAATTTTTCAGGTGATTCGCGATCCGAGAGGTTCGTCTATTGTTAGACTCAGGCTCAGCAGAGGATTCTTTTATATAGCAACATTTGAAACTAACCAGAGTGAAGCTCTGGATGGGTCGCTCATAGGAGACAGGGATTATCCATTAAAGACTTGGCTCATAACTCCATAATGTACTAAGCCCCCTTCTAAGACAATATACATTCAGTTATTGCTGTCAGCGTCTCAAGTTGTAATATTAAGACTATTTGGGGCATGAAAATGCCTTTCCAAATGGGGAGCACTTCAATACACTAACTTCTTTTTGTGGAATGTTGTGATCTGCACACTTTTACCATCCACTTGAATATTACAAAGGAGTGACAGAGAGAGAGAGAAGTGAACCGGTGGCAAACGACCTGGACATTGTACCTACAGCATGGGCAAATGGGGACATTAGCCAAAATACTTGGTGAGTGAACCCCCAAATGTCATTAGCAGAACAGCATGTAGGCAAATAATGTCCCAAAATTATTAAGATAAAGCAATAAAACAATTTTAATGATGGCATCGCCTTCCCCCAGCAAACACATCAGAAGTGATTGCAGTACCACGGGACTCTGGCTGGAGACCATGGCACGTTACTTTATTTGAAATGTATTGAGCTTCTGTCACACTTTAATTACAAAGAGTATGTTACCTTTACTTACTATCCTTGCCATGCAGCAACCAGGGGTCAGATGTCTGAGCAGGTAGGGAATCGGGCTATTAATCAGAAGGCTGCCGGTTCGATTCCTGGCCATGCTAAATGACGTTGTGTCCATGGGCAAGGCACTTCACCCTACTTGCCTCGAGGGAATGTCCCTGTACTTTCTGTAAGTCGCTCTGGATAAGAGTGTCTGCTAAATGTAATGTAAATGTAACCAAAAAAGATTGTCCAGAAGTAGAAGGTGAATATAATATTAGGTTTATTTCAGCCGTGGGGTTTGCATATAAAAAAAAGACATAGGTATAAGTTAAATCAATCTTTACATAAATGATAAGATAAAGGCTATAGTAAGTATAAAGTTGAGTAGAAGCTGCCTCCAATCAGCCACACCTGACCCCTCTATTCATCCCCCTCTCTGGGGACATTACTCTGCAGACCTGTAGAGGGTGCTGTAAACGCTAACATAAAAAAGGGTTTCTTTTGGCTCCAACATATACAGTACATACCTGAGGGACTCAACCTCCTGCCTCTATCCCCCTAACCTCTGTCTAAGGTCAATGAACCTGGCTTGCATTATTTAAGCACACTTGAGACCCCAGACTAGGATGCACTGACAGCCACTGCTAAATCCCTGCACGCTGTTCTCGACGTAATAATCCATGCTGGGTGTCTCTCCAAACTTTTTTTATTTTTGAGTAGGTGAACTTCCATCTCAACCGAGTGAATTCAGGTTGTCATAATCTCTGTATAGTT
Source organism: Osmerus mordax (assembly GCF_038355195.1). Lineage (NCBI taxonomy): Eukaryota > Metazoa > Chordata > Actinopteri > Osmeriformes > Osmeridae > Osmerus > Osmerus mordax. The sequence continues at coordinate 4,487,432 of NC_090076.1, read as the reverse complement.
TTGCTCTTCTTTTCACACAACTCTCATTCGTATTGTTGGGCTCCTGATTGGTTGCTCAATTATGCTATTATTCTACCCACATGGTGAAGCCGGTCTTACCAACTTCCTAAGCAATTGCGGCCAATGACTGAGGATAAAGTGCAAATAGTTTGCTAAAATGTTAAGGCATTTTCATTGTCGCTGTCTAGTTTTGAGTTTAGGTTTTGCATTTGTCTTTGGAGTCTGTTGTCAATGTAAAACAATTTGGCAGGCATGAAAATTGAAATAATCAATCAGCAACATTGCAAAACTCATGGGCATGCCTAAATAAACATTGTGGTTTACTATTAACAGGAAAGACTGCAGAGCTTAACTATGAAAAATGACCAGTAGGCCAAGGAAGACCCCTATGTTGGATTACCGAAGGATACTTCCTGTTGGGATGAAAACCATCCAGGTTGTAGGCATATATTTATCCAAGTCTAGATAAACACAGTGACAAACCTCACTTTGCACAGTGTAATGCAAATCACTATTAAACTTGGAAAAACATTATGAAGGTAGTATATAGGTTACAAAATCCTGGGAGATCTGGAACACAGTTTTATGGAAGTAGAGATTGAGAAAAAAGGAAATGCACATGCTATGCTGCATAACATTACCTGTGTAATGGACACACTTCTCTTTATGGATGACATCACTGCTGATGCCAACAACAAATCAAAGGCTGAAGTGTACAGAAATATTTTATCTTCTCAGACAAAACCAAATACAACACCTCCAAACTTACTATTGCCCGAGTAACCATTTTTTGATGGCCACTAAGTGGTCATTTTTTGTCTGGCCAAGTCAATCATCCAATATGAATAATTGAGCATGTTTTTTTCATTCTGATATGGAAGGCAAAAACCCCTGAAAGAGAGCTGGAACTGGAGAGGCCAGAGTTGATTTACAGGCTGTTCTATTGAATGGATAAAAAGACTGGGAGGCTCTGGTCCGAGTCTTCACACTTTGGTGTCATATGCGGGTAAAGATTTCCACAGACATGTGCGTGCTGTGCTTGTGTATCCATTAGCACCCACACCCTGACACAGAAGCACGCTGGAGGACAAGGGCCAGGGCAACAGATAGTTCCGTGCTCCAGTCACCAGGAAACGCTGGAAGCAATCACATCTCAGTATGTGGCATGCTTACCTTGCATACTTTTAAAATGTGTTTTTCTAAAGCCTCTGAGATGTTGAGCCTCCTAGTAGCGTGCTTTTTTTTACATGTTAAGGATTCCATGCAGATTTACAGGATGCTGTGTTCTGCCATGTTAAACCACTTAAGTATATTTTCACTGCATACTTTTCTTAACCTCCTGAATGCCCCCTTGACTGCCATTCATTCAATGAAGTTCCAAACTTGGCAAATTTGAGTCACCTTGTAGGAATTTCAATACAATATTTACAAGTAACAAGGTTGACCGATTGTGTAATGCATTTACATGTACAGTATTTGTACAGTATTTGTCAACCCTGAAAAAGTAAGTGTTGATGATTACTGTAACTTGGTTGACAGTACATGTGGTTGACAGTCCCAAGGTTGACTTCGTTTTTTATTCAACCATTCTTGTATCATATAGGGTTTGGTAAGATCGGTCAGTGATAGAGCATTTGACTGCATATCAAAAGGTTGCATGTTAAAATCCCCCCTCCTGTACTGTACATCACGTTTGATCTGCAAAAGGAATGCTTTATGACATTTTTATAATTCCATTTTCATATCTCAAAGTTCTTACAAATCTGTATCTTAGTTATTCCGAATTCCAAATATGTTGCCTGCCCTCAGCGAGCACGCAAAGTTAGCAGCACAGACTCGCATAATAAAAATGTTCTCCATTCCGCATCACTACTCTTCCACAGATTTGTTGTGACCTCACTCCATTCGTTCACTTTGGATGAGAGTATGGAATGCCGAGCGCCTTTGATACCCATCACATTTCAGAGCTGTGCCAAATAGTTTTCTCCTTGGTTTCAGTGAGGGGAGATGTATTTACACTGCATTGTTCCCTTCAACGGACTCATCCTTCCGTACTCACTTTGACTCCTGTGCTTTTGATGTTTCTGAGAAGGAACAATGCTGTCACACCTGGGGATTACTTAAAAAATGTATATAAAGCTGGTGGCATAAACATGATCTATTTTCAGGAGGCATGTTTTGGTACTGCTGGAGAGAGATGGAGAGTGAGAGAACTGCCAGCCATAAACACACACACTCCTCTCAACCCTTGTCCCCTGGACTATACTGTGGTAACCGGTAAAACCAGCCCTTATTAGGTCCGAAATAATGGCAAAACATAAGAAACGTAAACAATGAGACGTCACTCCACTCACCTTAAAGAGTTTTTTTTTGTGGGTTGGAAATGCAAAAAAAAAAAGGCTGAATGAACTATTTTGGGCATGCACTTGCACAATAGCACCTAGAGTGGTATTAGTATAAGGTATTACTCAGGACTCATTGTCCTGCTGCCACCAGCTATTACATTTAACAAACCAGCCTTAAGTAAATAATAACATGATATGTAAATGATACCATGCATCACACCAACTGCCATCGACTTTTTCGACTTTTTCAGCTGTTCCAAATGCGGTAGTTTCCTGGGAAAGTGTTTTGTCACTTGATGACACTTAATTTGTTGTGTTCTGCAGATGTTTTTGTCAGTGTTAGATGACCATTTCCATGCATATTATCTTGTATTGACATGGATTGTCTGTATCCAGAAGGAGGATAAATAGATGTTAGCTTTGCTTTATGGGTGTTGGCTTGGTAGAGAGACGGTTGGCCTAACAATGGTGGCCTAACAATGTCCCCCTTCATGATAACAGTGTCGCCACTGATTTCTTGCCCGGTGCCTGGACGAATAATATCATCGACCAGCCCCCGGAGAAAATGTACAGGGTCAATGCTGTGGTCTGGTGTATGTACCCTGGTGGAGCAGCAGGAGCAACTCCCTTCTGTGTGACGAGTGCAGGGTTTACAAACCAACAAGTCACCAAGCACTTCCTCAATTTTACCCACACCTAATAGTTTGAAATAGGAAGCCAGTTCTCTCTCACAAGCATTCAACCTACTTGCACTCTTGCATGCTCAGACAAATACTACTCTCTCCCTGCTTCTGTCTTCCTGTCTCTCTCCCTCACTACCGCCCCCCCCTCCCCCTCGAGTTATTCATCCGCTGTGTGAGTCAGGGAGGGTGGGGCCTTGGAGAGCACCAGTACCAGTCACACAGTCAGTTTTCTCTCTCACTCCCTCTGTCTTCCTCTATCTCTCCTTCTGTCTCCGCTGCCTTCCTGGCCTGTTCCCCTAGCAGGCTACACAGAGCTCTGCCCTGCTGTGAACAAGGAGTTGGCATTGAGGCTGGCAGCCATTGGCGTGCTCTGACAAGAAAGAAAAACTGCAACTGAGACAGAAAGGTAAGTCAGTCTACTGTACCTAACTCAAGTTCTCAGGAAACTCACCCCCTGCCACATCCTGCTACTTGTTGAGCTAGCGGTTCTAATCTTCTGGGTTTGTCCCTTGGTGGATACAGGGATATAATTAGTCCTATTCTCAATATTTATGTTGGGAAGTAAGAGGGAGGGGGAAGTTCCCTGCAGACTATCAGGTAAAAATGGTTGCTTGACAGTCTGTCTTTGTCTCGTAGGATCTTGGCAGTTTTTTTTTTATTTTTCTCTCGCGTGTTCGTTCATCATTAACTCCAGCCTTGTGAGCGAGGGCACACTTTTTTTATTCAATGATTCATTGACAGGATTTCCGTAACAAACGCTTCTTAGATGTTCCCCACCCTTTCCTCTGTGAAACCTTACCCTGGGAGGGTTCATAGAGCGACTTTGTCATCATGGTGTCTGGTGTGTTTTGGTTTAGTGCATGGGGGTGGCCAAGAACATTGTTAGAGGTTTCTTGAGAAATAGGTGAAAGAACCCAAATTCAAATTCCCCAAGACCAAACGGACCCACAATCTTACATACTAAAGGGTTTTCAGTTTCTGGAGCGTTTACAGGGAGGATGCGGATGAATAGAGATACTGTAGTTGATCACATGGGTGGCCTGTTGCTTCGATGGGGCGGGGGAAGGGCAAAGGGTAGGGAGTTAACTTTTCAGTCCTTTCCTGCACAGTTTGAAACTGTAGTGAAATACTGTATGTACATGAACGGATGATGGCTTCATTGATTGAGTAGATGACTACTCAAGTTGCACTATATTATTTCATTTGAACACATTTGAGGGAGAGCAGTTTATGGACATTGTGACATTCTCAACATGATGAGAGGAGGCATCTTCCTGGGTCTACCCGTGAACAACTATTGCTGACTTAGTAGTCACAACACAATAAGGAAATTCCTCTGATTGTCTTGCCAGTGACTTTCCAAATGTTGTGACTACTAATTTTACTCATAAATTGACATATTCTTAAGATAATTCTGTGGAAGTGTGCCATTTATTATAGTTTACGTAGCTCAAACTTGAGTACTGTGGTAATATGGATTATTTGTGTGAAGACAATTTATGCAATGACAAACAATCATTATCCTAGAATGTATACTTTTAAGTCATGTTGGATGATTTTGTTGGGTTTGAATGAGATGGCATCCATGTTGTTTTCCATACTCTATTTTTAGTTGTGGTTGTTTTGAGTTTGACTACCATTTCCATAATTACAACCAGAGAGGGTTTTTTCCCCTTGATGTTTAACATAAGTTGGTTTCATCACGCAGCTGAGACTTCCATCAGTAGCTGTTCTCTGTCCCTGGCTTTCTTTTTCTCCTCTCTGGTCTCCCTTTCCCTGGTGCATTGGGATGAGGATGACAGGATGTGCAATACAGTGTTTTCCTTCCCCTGGTTAGGCTTATCTTAGTCACAAGACTAGCCTCCTGACACAGACAGAGACACACACACACTACCTACCGTTTCCCTACAAGCAACTTCTATGTGCACAATTAAGACCTTGACAAACTACCTTTTCAGTTTACAAATGTAGTTTGCATAACCTTAAGTTTAGAATACAACTTATTTGTCCCATAAGTACAATCAAAAAATGTACGTGCTCCCAAAATGCTGACATGGTTAACTTTGCTTTCCCCTCCCTTGAGACTAATCAAAGTGTCCTCTTCAAGAACCCTCAGAACTTTCCCTCTTACGAATTACCTCGCTTGGGTTTACGTTGACCTTCTCTGGTGTTACACTTACATTCAGGATGAATTATTAATAATTACAATGTAAATACATTCATATATGTTAAAATAAATATTACAAAACAACTTTTTGAATTTTGTTCACAGATTCCACCCATTTTGATTGGTCGGGTCTGTTAGCACACACAAGTTTGTGGGTATCGACTCGCATTTGCTCAGCAATGTCTGCACAATCACACATGGAATCGAAACAATGGCAGCTGAACTTGATACCCCCTCCTGTTGTTATATGTGCCACTCGAGATCTAGGTCACCGAACTGAACGTCATCTCAACAGGTAGAGGAATGTCCCAATCTCTAAGATCATGTGACCAAAATCAAAAGAAGCCTGAGGGTCCACTTTTATAGGCTGATATTGCTTAAGGCAAAAAGGAAGCTTTTGCAAAGGAAGTGTCTTACACAGATACTGAAGGTAGACCAATGGTGTTATTTAAGAAATCACTGGAGATTGACAATATTTGGCAGTACTTTACAATTTCATTGTATTTTGCAAAACCTTCAGAATGTTTCATACCTAGGTTAGCCTAGACACATCCAAAGAGATATTTTGGGCATATTCTGCTTTATTGGTCAGTGACAGTATTGGAGAGAGAGAGGAATGGCAAGGGAGAAATAGAGGGAAAGACATGCAGCAAATACCTGTGGCTGCTGCTGTAAGGCCTCAGCCCATGTAGTATGCGGCCTCGTCCTAGACCCATCTAACACTAAGTTTGGATCTTGCCCTACTTTTGGCCAAAACTAAACAAGAATTCATGGCAATACAATGCAATCAAGTGCATTGGTTAGTGCCTTCTGAATTCATACTATCGCTCTGAAGAATTATTTATTGTTTGAACTTCTTTATTTAGGGGAAAGGTTGCCATTGTTGGGAAATGCCCCTCGCACTCATTAGGCTATGCAAATAACTGGCTGGAGGCCATAAATGTCTTGACTCCTTGTTCTTATCAGTGCACAAAAACTGTATATTGTCTATGGATCAGTTCGACCAGGTGTATCTTATAAAATTATAAAATCATTGTGCTCTGTTTTTGATGCTTTAACCATGACTTTGGGGTTGTCTTATTTGATCTTTCTGTTCTCACTCTGAGAAATTATGTGTGGAAAAAACCTGTATCTTTCTGTGCATGTTTGACTTGGCTATCTCTAAATTAAGGTTTAACGATGGTTCCATTGGATTATCTCTGTTTGTGTTGGTAGATATTTACTTTGGGTCATGGTGTGATCCAATATATATATATTTTTTCCATTCAATTCTGAATTCAAATAGCTTTGCTTTGAAAAGTGAAGTTAGACCATTGCTTTGTCTCCATTTTACACATCATCTGAGGACTGATAAGACTGAGGATGCTTTCTCCATGCCCCTGTCTTTCTCTTAACTTCTTCTTGGCTTTGTTTTTTTAGATGCATTTGATTCACAATAACCCCTCTGCTAGTCTAACCCAAAATAAAGCCACAACTACACCTCTCCCAGTTGTGCACTATGTAGACAAGCAAGGTGTAAAACTTTCTTATTGCCAATTGTGTTGCTGTTGTTTTATGATCCTTTGTATGGTTTATGAAATATTCAAGTTTTTATGGTAAAATTTGGCCCATTAAAATCAATGGATGGAATTTAGAGGAGTTAAACATGGTGGTAGGTCTAATCGCCACACATTTTAAATACTGCCACCACTGCTACAGTATTTATTTCACATATAGCAGGGCTTGAAATTGCGACCATTTTGGTTGCATATGCTCCCGAGATTGTGGCTGTGCTACCGCTATATCAATTTGGGAGCATTTGTACAAGTGCAAATAGGCCTAATCGTTATGGTGCGACCTCGCTAATTAGCCTACTACACATGTCTACTGTGAGCTGATGCAGTGACTGGTCCACCGTTCTATCCAACGTTACATAACCAATTAAACTTCATCTTTACGTTCTAAACTTTTAATGCAGATTTTAGATTGGTTAATATTAGCCATCAGTTACTCCTTGTCAATGCGCACCGTTGTCACGTGACAAGGAGCTAACTAGCGGGGGGGGGGGGGAGAGGGGAGAGACAAACCATAAAAAACGTCATGAGTACAGTAAATCTGAGATCATTTGCGAACCATTACTTTAAGAAAAAATATGAATTTAGTTGCTGCCACTCCCAGAGATGCAAGAAGAAATCAAGTATATATTACTATTAATGACAAAATAGTAACGCACAGTGAATTGGACAAGTAACTTTAATCTGATTACTGGTTTGGAAATTGTAACGCGTTAGATTACTCGTTACTGAAAAAAAGTGGTCAGATTAGAGGAACACGTTACCGGCATCACTGGTTCTGGTAGTAGAGCTAGCTAGCTATCTACAGTAGCTGCATCAGCAGTGTCAACTTCAGTTTGGCAGTTGATGTCACTAATGTTATCAGTAGGTCTACACAGCTGGAGGCTACCGGACAGCTGGGGCGCGAAGTATAACCTGCACTGGAATATAGGCCGCACTTGATACGATACGAGAACAATGATACTGTAGCACTGGCTAGCGTTGAGAATTGAAGATGAGGAATAATGCTCACTATTTATCCAGGAACACTTTCACATTGGACAGCTTGGATAGCAATCTAACTAGACAACATTCACAATCAGGGTGAGCCAAATGTGTTGGGATTGCAGTTATTTGACTTTGGGTTACATTTGAGCAAGAATGGTAATAAAGGGAAATGGAAGTGATATTTATAAAATTGCAAATTAATTAAATCAATTTCAAGGCAAAAGGTTTTAAATCTTACCTACTCTACCATTACTATTGGTGACAGAAAAAGAGAAACTAGAGAAATTGTCCACCTTCCCCTTTAAACACAACCATCTTCTGTAAGCCAATCAGATCTTAAGCCGAATTATACTACTCCGACTCCGTTACGGACAAACAGACGGACAGTCGGACGGATTCGTTGAATTTATAGTACTCCGAAGGCTGTGGGTGCTGAAAACAATTCACCGCCAGAAGAGTAGGTGGCGCTGCACTGCGATGCTAGCTAGGTTATCGAAAAGTCTGAGCAAATTGACAAATTAGCCGTTTCATCAATAAAATATGCACATTTTCAGCAACTACACTGCCAATTTTTTGTCACATTTTAATTCAGATGCTGATTTACATGTACTGTTTAGCTGAAATATGAATTGTAAAAACTTACAGCAATGCCGGTCAAAGGATTCTGTTTGTCTTGTTGGTCATGGCAACCCCGCCCCTGCAAGCGGTTCTTAATACGGACCAATCACAGTCAAGGGGTATCCGTAAAATGACGGACGGATAGTCAGGAAAATCAGGAGGTGCACGTAGAGCTCTCTGAGGGGCTCGGAGAGGGCGTTCCACGTCGGAGAGAGCGTTCCCTGTGTCCGTGAAAACGGAGTAGTATAAATCGGCCTTAACTTCACATACATGAGTACAAATGCAACAGGATGTCACACAATGAGGTATAAGAAGAGCTCTGGATAAGAGCGTCTGCTAAATAACTAAATGAGAAACATCTATCAAAGACTTTGTCCAGCAACTCCAGTCTCTAGCACATAAGAGGTGAGGGTACTGTCTCCCAGTCAACAAGTCTCAACAACATCCCTGAAGACTTTGCATGCCACCTAGACTTCTAGAATTTAGTTGTAGCTTTCATTTGATTGCATTTAGGTGCCCAAACCAACTTCTGGGCTGTATGTAGCTACTGTTAGAAGTTTTGGAGCTTGGTTTGACTATTGTCTTATCCATGATTAGTGGTTTCCTTAACTGTGCTTTCTACATACTGAGCCAAGTGACCATTTTCTTTGTCCCAGTTGCCTTTACTCCTCTGACACATTCCACTGTATTATTACCTTTCAATGGTGTTGGCTTAGGGTTGGTGGCAATGTACTCTTAGGGATGGGAAACCTCTAACACAGTAGATAGTAGCTTTTATAATCTGTTTACCTTGCTCTATAGTGCAGGGTTTCCCGCAGCACTTTTCAGTTAAGGCGGCCACCTAAGCAACACACGCCTGCCGCCTTAACTACGTTGAAAAAAAAAAAGGACATATCCGCCATTATCCTGTTTCTCCCTTCCATTCCAAATTGTGACCAATGCCAGTCTCCCTTTTCTGCAGAACGCCCCCCGGTTGGACGGCAAACCACCCCCCACCACCTTAACTAACACATTTTTCTGCGGGAAACCCTGTAGCGTGTACTCATGCACACTGTTTCATAATTTGACCCCCAAAATTGCAGCTTTAGTACTGTTTGAAGTTTAAATAATTGATACAGGATTTGGTCAAGACAGGTACCACACTTAGACACACTACCACACAATTCTATATCCACGTTCATCCCCAGAGTACAGTGTTCCTTTCCAGTAAAAACATGTCTACTGTCAGGAATGTCTACACCCAGCCACATACTGTTAAACCTGACTGGAGACAAATATTTCAGACGTAGATGAACTTCCCTTTGTTTCAATCTTGAATTGGTCTCTGCTCTGTCAGGGTCATTTGGGTAGAGCTAGAAAAGGAGGAGGTAGCCTGTGTTGGCTTTGGTACCATCATTTGTAGTACCAAACTGAGGGGAGTGCTGCTTCTGGTCTGTGGGACGAGGTACGCTGTTGGACCTCGCTCCAGCATCAGGACACGTATGATGAGCAACTTGGATCTGGTTGATTGCATTCTGGGATTTCTGGGGTGAGGTTTATTGGATCAGTGATAAGCAGCCACGGCTTTGACTGCTGTGCCCTTTTGGTTACCAGAGACAGACCCAACCCCTGGAGACACAAACCCAACAATAAGACACCACATGAGACTGAGTGAGATTAAGACTTAATCTCGGTTTATTACTCAACATTACATCATGTTACTGTTGAATGAGGGGCCTTAATAGCAAACACTTTCTCATATGTCTGAGTTCAAACTTCAGGCACCTGCTATAAATATAGTCTCAAACCAGATTAAAGTAGTTGCAGTTGATAGAGCTTTGTCAGTTAATATAAATTGAGGACACTGTATCAGCATTCACCATTGACTAATGAATGTGTTCCTCCACAGGTTTTTTAGCAGAACATAGAAGGGGAAGCCAGTCAAAATGTTGCAGGACATAGGTTCTCAAATCATGGAGGTATACGACTACGTCATGGCAGGAACTGGTGAGTGTTCAATATTCATACAGTGTTTCCCCTACCATTATATTAGAAAATGGCGCAAGATCACAAAATAAGTCATTTAAGGTTACCTTTCCTATAAAACAGCTATAGCTTGCTCTTTTATTAAACAATCTAAATGGCCTTATGTTATTTCTTATTTACACGACGGCATGTCATATCTGTCTCTACATGGTTGTTTCTTTCATAGACCCGCGATTGAAGGTTTATCCAATGATGCAGAATCCAGTGTACATGTCGGCCATATTGCTGAGCTACCTGTTCTTTGTGCTGTTTGCTGGGCCGCGCCTCATGGCCAATCGCAAGCCTTTCCAACTCAAGGAGGCCATGATCATCTACAACTTCTCCCTTGTGGCATTGTCTGTCTTTATTGTTTATGAGGTGGGATACTAGGACGCTTTAAAGGATTCAAATTTAGAAGGACAAATTGGATGGAGAATGCAGATCAAATTTGATTCATTATTCCAGGGCATCTCTGCAGGGTTTGAGCATGTCTGTCTAGACGTGTGTACTGAGTTTGTCCTTTTGTACTTCAGTTTCTGATGTCTGGCTGGGCCACCACATACACTTGGAGATGTGACCCATGCGATTATTCTGACAGCCCTCAAGGACTAAGAGTAAGTCAAGAGTCCCTGGTCACACACAAGGGCATTCCACTTCTCACCTACTCTTTTTTCAAAATAGTGTTTTTGACCTTTAATACCATTAATGATAACCAAAGTATATTATCTTTTAATGAGAGACCAACACAGATAATGCTATTTCTTCTTTCACTAGATGGTCCGAGTGGCTTGGCTGTTCTTCTTCTCCAAACTCATCGAACTCATGGACACAGTAAGGCAACAGATTTTCAGGTTGAATAGTTAGAATATAATTAGATATTTCTAGTTGTTGGATATGAACTGTTCTCTCCTTGGTTTAGGTCTTCTTTGTGCTGAGGAAGAAGCATGGTCAGATCACCTTCCTGCACATCTTCCACCATTCCTTCATGCCTTGGACCTGGTGGTGGGGTGTCAGCTATGCTCCTGGTGAGTCCACAATAGTTCTCCATATCAAACTCTTAAAGGTCATGAATCACTTACTTATTTGGTATTCAGTAAATAATTTGCCATGTGATGTTTGCAATGAATGACCAGGAACACCCTTATCACTGTGTAGCCTTAACCTTTCTTCTATGTGAATGTTTACCCCAGGGGGAATGGGCTCCTTCCATGCCATGGTGAATTCTGTTGTACACGTCATCATGTACTTTTACTATGGTCTGTCAGCTGCTGGACCACGCTTCCAGAAGTTCCTCTGGTGGAAGAAGTACATGACTGCCATCCAGCTGGTAGGATTTTTCTGTGTCTGTTTGCTATTTGTTTCTTGTTTCTTTAGGTCCTCCATAAAGGCCTTTGATATCTGTTCTTATGGCAATTCATTGTATAATCCTATCTGTCAGAAATTTAAAATAACAGCTCTTTGTTAAATTCAGTCAAAATCTGCTTTGGATTCAAGATATGGAGCTTTTGATTTACATATCAGGTATGTGTGTGTGTGTGTGTCCGTGTGTGTGTTTACTAATCTTTGGATCCATTCCTATCCAACAGGTTCAGTTTGTCCTAGTTTCCCTCCATGTCACGCAGTATTACTTTATGGAGAGCTGTGACTACCAGGTCCCTTTGTTCATCCACCTCATTTGGGTGTACGGCACCTTCTTCTTTGTTCTGTTCTCCAACTTCTGGTACCAGGCCTACATTAAAGGCAAACGGCTGCCAAAGCTGAACAGCAAGCAAAGTCACAATGGCAAGACCAATGGATCTACTGTGGCCAGCAATGGCAAGCACGCAGAGAATGGCACCAGCAATGGTACCTCCCACGGCACAAGCAATGGAGTCACTCATCACGAGAATGGTAGTGCTCTGATAGGTAAAATGAAAAAGGCGTAGGATTTCTGGAAAATAACAAACAGGATGTAGGAATATCATAAACCTGCACTAAGCTACCAAGGATTCCAAAGAAAGTTTTTTTTTTTTTTTTTCCTATTGTTTTTCGATGTATGATGCATAAAAAACATGGGGAAATGACATGGTCAATGATTTCCACAGTTGGGCGCCAATATTTTGTTTTGTTCAGTTTCCTGTTTAATTTCAAACTCAGACAACTAATTATGGAACATGTTTAATGAATAAAAAAACATGTAATGACCTAATGTAACATCACAGATGTTGCCCAGGACCACATGGTTTAAAGCACCTCAGTGATACACACATACAAACACACACAGAGTTTTGGCACTCGCATTCCTCCTCAACCCCCTGTGGATAGATGACACTGTACAGTTTCTATCACCAAACTTGAATATTCCTTTGTAAATAGTTTATCATGAGAAAAAAACTAATGGAAAGCTTTAGAGTTTCAAAATTTTTGTTACTTTATCTTTGTTAAATTAAATGCAATAAATTAAATTTAAAGTATGTTGTCCTTGTGAACCTGTGCTTAAAGATATTCAAGTGTGCATTACTACATGATTGTTGCTTCATACAGTGTACACTACAATAATATGATTGTATGACAACTGTAATCTCTGAGATCCATTGTGATATTCGTATTCACAAAATGTTTTGTTCTGAGTGTGCAGTGTTATGTGAATTAAGTTATTATACTTGAACCATGGAACAAATGCTTGAAGCAAGAAATACATCACTGAAACTGGTCTTTAAGTACAGTGATGAACTCCAAATTATGCAAAAAAAACACATAGGCCAACAGGACAGAAAAGTTTCTGTGTCTAACTATATTGGCTGAATAGAGAGAATTGAGTCTTGTCTCAAGCTATACTCTGGAAACTGAATATGAATGGCTGCTTAGACCCCCCTATCTTGCAGTGTTGTCACCACCATCTCAAGTATGTCAACCATGTAGGAGGTAAACAAAGGGCTCATTCTCCTTTGTTTGAGGAGATGCTTTGGATGACCCTCACACCAAGCGCCTAGAGGGCTGGATCAGCCCACCAGCCTCATTGGAAGAGGGGCTCAGGGTTGGGCCAGGTCACTGAGTCGCATTGCAAGTCAGTAACAAGTACTCTATATAATACATCAATAAACAATTCTACAATTACTTATTGTAAGTACACAATGAACTACCAATACTACTAATACTACTTATCTAGTATTAATTGTTTTGGTTCATATGTGTTAGAATAACACATTCCACACCCAAAGTACATTTTTGTCATTTGCATAAATGACAATATCAATGTGCTGTGCCAAAATGTCACCTTCACAATTTTGCTATTGAAGCTTAAGACCAGGAGAAAAATGACAGACTAATAATGCATCTTAGAAGCATTAAAACAGTCTTTACGCATTCATTCAATTTGCATCAAATAGTTATACATCTATAGACTCAATATTTCAAGTCTCTTTTTTTTTCTCTTCTCTCTCATTGCTTCATGGGTCTGAATCCAGCTCCTATTTTGAAATTAATTTTCAAAATAATTGTATTATGCAATTAAATTAATCAGATCCTGCTACTCTGATGTGATACCCCTTTTGTGTGGTTTGGGTGTCTGATACCAGTGCCGGTCTTCAATGTAAGGGTCAGGAAAAGGTGACCATGAACATACAGTAGACCTATATAGCCCCAGTATTATTTTGCAACTCTTCTGTGAGGGAATGGAGTGATGAGGTGTGTGTGTGTATGGCTGATAAGGCGACAAGCTTGCTATAATGCAAGGAATCTGTGTGTGTCTGTGTGTGATTTTATCAAGGACAGATCTACATACAATGAGGCTCCAGGGCTCAGCCCCCATAACCTCGAAGATCCCCCCCTTAAACATTTGCGAGAAAATGACACATATTTTCCCAGATCATAAGATCACATATTTGCAAGAAATAAAGTCACAAATTTGCACAAAAACTATACTCATCCAAATCAGTAGTACTATGTTTTTTCCTTCTGAATAGGCCCAATTGATTTTTGCCTAAAATCACAAGTAATATTTGCCTAAAATCACAAGTATTTCCTTATAACTAAATCCGATAGAAAAGTGTAATTTGATAAGGTCATCCATTACTGCGGGCATAGTACATAGCAAGCAGCAGCGTCTGAGGTGCTTTTTTTTTAACCTACAATAGGGGGTCAGATGGCTGAGCGGTTAGGAAATCAGGCTATACGTCTGAAGGTTGCCGGTTCGATTCCTGGCCATGCATAATTATTTGCATGTATGTACCAGAGCATTGGCAAAACATTTTTAAGAATGATAAATTGCTTTCATGATGTGCATAAGTGAGGTTGAACAAGTGATTTAATCTGAGAAATGTAGGTACCAAATCCACTGAGAAGAACTGTTATCGCCAGCTGCATCACGGGCACTGCACATATATATCTATCTAAATTGCCATAAATCTGTGCGTGTCACCAACATCTTACTCACCAACTGCATCTCGGGCACTGTGCTCTATCAATAATTCATATAATTCTTCCTGCCTGGCAAGGTGGTTTGTACACTTAGATGTTTTAATGATGTATATTATATATTGTTTTTTTATTTATCTCTTGTTCTCTTTACGAAAATGTTGTGATAGAATGATATAAGTATTGAGATTACAGTTTTTCTCAATTGCTAAGACACATTTCTTGAATGTGTACTCTGTTTTCTCTAAACTCTAAACACACATCTTCATACTTACACTGTTTGGCCAAACCCTTGACTTTTGACCCAAAATTAAACACTATAGTCAAAACCATATTACAGTTTTTTCCGATTGCTTAAGCACAATTTTGAAAACAGGTCTCACTTTGTCAAAACACTACACACGATTCACACAACCAGACACACAAGTAGCAGAACACCTCCGATCTTTTGCTAAATGAAACACTTTGTTCAAAACTATACAATCATTTATAAAAACCCAATTCTGTCACCGTATGCCACACACATGGTTCATAAAATTGGACTCTGTTTGAACCAGTTACACACTGTAGTGCAAAATTTAAACGTTTTTTCCTATTGCTTAGACACAAAAATGTCAAATAACACACAGTTAGTGAAATCTGACACTCAAGGAGCACAACAGAAGGCCAGACCTGCACAACTATAAGCACATTCTCATCCTCACACTATTTGCTAAATACTACACACAGTGTTTTGCAAATCACTAAACACACTTTTCTACATTAGACACAGAAATGTAAGATTATGTCACTTTTTTAGACACTGCCTTGTAAAATGCCACACATGTGAACATATTGATCAAACACCGGCATCAGGTGTACAAGCACTAAAGTGCTGAACTGTAAACATACCAATCAGGTGTAAGCACTATAAAAAAGCAACAGGTCAGTGTACCTGTCCTCATAAAAAATGGAAGGCAATGTTGCAGGTAGAGGAAGAGGGAGAGGTAGGATGAGAGGGGGGCCCCGTAGAGGAAGGTAGGGAGAGGGAGAGGTAGACCTGGAGGCCGTGGAAGAATAGGGACAAATTTACCGTATCTAATGAAATTCAAACAACATTGAACATTGGTTGACCATGTTGTGAACCATGGGGCAACATTGAGAGAGGCTGGACAGAGAGTTCAGCCCAACCTCAGCAGATATACTATTGCAACAGTAATTTGAACATTTTGACAAGAGCACAGTTGAAAACTACTATTCTGTACTGTCTACAGTACAGTAAAATGTAGCTACATGTAGCTACAGCTATATGCACTACATCAGTACTTTTTTGTACATATTTACTGCAGTCCATGATTGAAATAATGTACTGTATTTCATTTGCTGTATTCTTTCTTTTGTCTCCACAAATGTATTTGTGTTTACAGACTACTATGTAGCCTACTACAGTATTTGATTTGAAATATGTTCTGATTTTCTGGACAAAATGCAACCTTTACATAGACAATGTGGAAAAATACAGGAACTATTTTCAGCAGTGTGCAGTACTGGTCTTGTTGGTTGTGTTTGGTCAACATATTCATGTACTTGTACATACTCTACTGGAACAATGTCTCAGTGTACATAGTGTGGCACGGATCTCATTTGAGATTGTTGTTCTTCTTCCTCTTCCTCTGCCTCTTCCTCTCCCTTGTCCACCTCCTCTCATTCTGACAATTCTGCCTCTTCCTCTGATATTTGCATCCATGATTTCAAAGTACAGATAAGCTTACCTTTGTATTCATTCCAAACCCCTGATTGCTTGTTGAGTATTTTTGCTTGTTACTGTAGTGCTTACACATGGATAATTGGTGGTTAAGGGTTGTTTAAATTGTGCTGGTTTGAGTTTACTTATCAAACGGAAGTGTATTCTAAATGACATAATGGTGACGATTATGTCTTAAAGTGAGAGGTGTGTTTAGACTTTTGCAAAAAAGCGTGAATGAACTTGAGTAATGTGTCAAAAAGGGTCAATTGTGTTTAAAGACTGGGGTCTTTCTGCTGGGAATTGGCAAAATGGTTTTGTGAGGATGGCTTACACTTACCATTTTTGTGTGTTAGCAATCGAGAAAAACTGTAAATGGTTTTGTATTGTCATGCATTTCAAGATTTGCGACAGGTCTGTTAGTCAGAAGAAACCAGTTTTACAGTTAATGGGTTTTGGTTATAATTGCCAAAATGTTATTTTGGAAATGTGAATGTCCCTTATTGAACTGAACGAGTTAGTGCAGCGTTACTGAAACGTTGCTACTACACGCATTGAAATTGCAAATAAGGTAGAAGACATATATATGTAGGGGGGGGGGGGGGGGGGGGGGTCTGTGCTAGGCCCGCTCATTTACATGTCCTCCCCTCCAAGCTTACAATACAAAATTATGGAATTGTATACATTTATATATGTTTAGCCCCCCCCCCATGTTGTAAAATACAAAAGTATTTTACAAAATGACCCAAAAAAGTACGTATATATATATATATAATTTTTGTTCCCCTCAGTGGCCCCCTCATTTTAATATGGGACACCCAAAATGTTGGATTCTGGCTATGACCCTGCAACCTACATTTAATTATTGGAAGTACTGATATAAATGGATAATGGAGGATATTGACAATACCATATTTTGCGAGTGTTAAATGAATAATGTGTGAGCAGTCATTGTCAGAAGCCACGCTGACTCTGTTTCCATTTCATAATTTCTCCTGTTTCTACAGGAGTATATTGCTTGACATCTGCAGTTGGGGCCAGTAACATCTCGGCTAAACTGCAAACTTTACCCTGAACATTCTGTGAAACCTGACTCGGATCACAGAGATCACACAAGGATCAACTTACCTTTTTTCACTCTTGAATTGATCTCCTTGCTCCGTTAACCCTTGTGCTGCCTTCGGGTCACATGACCCAAAGGTTCATAATGAACCATTGTTGTGTTTACCCAATTTTACCCAATTCAAAAACAAATACAAATTATTTTCTTTTAACTTTCGCAATGTGGGGGGTCTGAGACAGCCCAACGGTTAAAAGAAAAAGCTTCACTTTGTTTTTTCTATGCGGTAAATTTGTCGCAATACGACGGTGGGTCACAATGACTGATGGGTCAGAATGACCCGAAGATAACACAAGGGTTAAGGTCATTTGTGAACAACAGGGAGAGGAGGAGTTAGTGTTTCTTGCTTTGGGCCTGTGTTGGCTTAGCTACTCTTCTTTGTAGTACCAAACTGAGGCTAGTGCTGCTGCTGGTCTGTGAGATGAAGTACACTGTTGGACCTCGCTCCAGTATCAGGCCACTTCTGACGAGCAACTTGGAGCCAATTCAAAGCATGCTTGGATTTGCCGAGGTGGGGTTTATTGGATCATTGATAAGCAGACATGGCCTTGACTGCTGTACCCATTGGGTGACCAGAGGTAAGTAAGTAAGTAAGTAAGACTTTATTTATATAGCACATTTCATACAAGAATTGTAGCTCAATGTGCTTTACATAAAATCAATAAAAACAATAATACAAGTGATAAACAATTCAAACAAAAATAAAAATCCCAATAAGATCTCTGTTCAAGAGAGAAAACAACTTTAAACATGCATCTTAAAAGTAACATATACATTTGGTTCACCCCTGGTCTGTATATATAAAACCATACACTCTGTTAACAGATCCTTTCCCCAGGTCAAGAGTATGGGCCGTATTCTCTGTTAACAGATCCTTTGCCTCAGATCAAGAAGACAGATTGTTTTGTTTTTTAGAGGTAGAGGTAGGTACCAAGACCAAATTCCTGGAGACCCAAACCCAACATATGAGACCACAGAGTACACCAGATTAATTATTACACAACATTATTGTTGAATTAGAGGCCTCAGAGGCGGACACCCTCTCACATGTATGAGTTCTCTTGAGTTCATACTTCAGGCACCTGCTATAAACACAGAGCAGATGTACCTGCGGTCTTGCAGTCTCAAACCAGAGTAAAGTTGTTAGTTGCTTTTGATAGAGCTTTGTCAGTTACTATATGTGGATGTTACTGCATCAGCATCGCCATTTACTAATTAATGTGTTCCTCCACAGGGGTTTTTTTAGCACATAGAAGGGGAAGCAATTTAAAATGTTGCAGTACATTGGCTCTCGAATCATGGAAGGATATGACTATCTCATGGCAAGAACTGGTGAGTGTTTGAATATTTATACTAGATACTGTAATTGCCTACTTGCTGTATATGCAACATACAGTAAATGTGCATTCTTTAAGCAGAAGCATTATATTTGTGAGGTTAATAATTCAAACGTTTCTTTACTAGATCCGCGAATGAAGGCTTATCCAATGATGCAGAGTCCAGTGTACATGTCGGCCATATTGCTGAGCTACCTGTTCATTGTGCTGTTTGCTGGGCCGCGACTCATGGCCAATAGCAAGCCTTTCCAACGCAAGGAGGTCATGGTCATGTACAACTTCTCCCTAGTGGGGTTGTCTGCCTTAACCGTCTATGAGGTGGGATACTAGGACACTGAGAAGGATTCTAATTTAGAATTCTGATTGGATTCATTATTCCAGGGCATCTCTACAGGGTTGGAGCATGTTGTCTAGACTTATGGACTGAGTTTGTCCTTTTGTCCTTTAGTTTCTAATGTCTGGCTGGGCCACCACATACACTTGGAGATGTGACCCATGCGATTATTCTGACAGTCCTCAAGGACTAAGAGTAAGTCACAGAGTCCCTGGTCACAAACAATGGGATTCTTCTTCTCACCTACTCTTTTTTTCAAATAGTTTATTTGACTGGTTAATACAATTAATGATATCCAAAGTATATTATCTTTTTATGAGAGACCAACACAGATAATGTTATTTCCTTTTTCACTAGATGGTTCGAGCGACTTGGCTGTTCTTTTTAGCCAAACTAATTGAGCTCATGGACACAGTAAGGCAACAAATCCTGCCAATTCTTTGAATCTTTGTAGTTGCTTTGAATCTTTCTAACTGTTGGGTATGAACCGTTCTCTCCTTGGTGAAGGTAATCTTTGTGCTGAGGAAGAAGCATAGCCAGGTCAGCTTCTTGCACATCTTCCACCACACTATAATGCCCTGGACCACTTGGTGGGGTATCAGCTATGCTCCTGGTGAGTTCACTATATCAAACTCTTAACGGTCATAAATCACTTATTTGGTATTCAGTAAATATTTTGCCAAGGCATGTTTGCAGTGAGTGACCAGGAACTCCCTTGTCACCCCTCATACTTAACCTTTCTTCTATGTGAATGTTTACCCCAGGGGGAATGGGCTCCTTCCATGCCATGGTGAATTCTGTTGTCCACGTCATCATGTACTTCTACTATGGTCTGTCAGCTGCTGGACCACGCTTCCAGAAGTTCCTCTGGTGGAAGAAGTACATGACTGCCATCCAGCTGGTAGGATTATTTGTTTCTTGGTTCTATATGCCCTCCATAAAGGCCTTTGATATTTGCTCTAATCGCATTCATTGTGTAATCTTACCTGCCATTAATTAAAAAAAAGGCTCTGCTCATATCAGGTATGTGTGTGTGTTTATGTGTGTGTTTTTACTAACCTCTGCATCCATTCCCATCCAACAGGTTCAGTTTGTCATAGTGGCCCTTCACATAAGCCAGTTTTACTTAATAGACAACTGTGGATACCAAGTCCCTTTTTTAATCTTCCTCATTTGGTTGTACGGTACCTTCTTCTTTGTTCTGTTCACCAACTTCTGGATCCAGGCCTACATTAAAGGAAAACGGCTGCAAAGGTTGCACACTAAAAGTCACAATGACAAAACCAATGGATCTACTGTAGCCAGCAATAGCAAGCACGCAAAGAATAACACCAGCAGTGATACCTCCCACATCACAAGTAACAAAAATGGTAGTGCGTCGATGGGTAAAATGAAAAAGTCATAGGAGTTCTCGGAAATAACACATATGATGTAGGAATATCAGAAACCTGCTCCAAGCTACCAAGGATTCCACAGTTTAGTTTTTTTCTTTTCCCATGAAATGTATGACGCATAAAAAAACATGGGGAAATTACATGGTCAATGACTTCCACAGTAGGGGGGACACATTTTGTTGGCCATAATTCAGTTTTGTGAAAATTAATTATGAAAGACGTTTCGAAACATGTAATGCAACATCACAGATGTTGCACAGGACTACATGGTTTAAAAGTACCTCAGTTATAAACATATGAGCAGACATACAAACACACACACACACACCGTTTTCCTTATTTATCTCCTGGCTGGCACCTGCATTCATCCTAAACCCCCTGTGGATAAATGACACTGTAGTTTCTATCATAAAACTTGCAAATGCCTTTTAGTAAATAGTTTTATCTTGGGGGGGAAAAAAATAATAAAAGAATGGTATTTTAAAGAAATTCAGTTTTTCTTTGTTAAATTAAATGCACTTATTTCAATTTTATGTCCCTGTGAAGTTGTGCTTAATTCATAAAGTATGTGTGTATTTCTACATGATTATGGTTTCAGACGCACAGTATTCTTAGCCAACAGATCACAGACTGTGGTATTATATAACAGTTAAGTGGTGTTTGCAAAGGATCGACATCCACTTAGCTGTGATAAAACAACCATATATTATGTGGGGAGTCTGAGACAGCCCAACGGTTAAAAGAAAATGCTTCACTTTGTTTTTGTATGCGGTAAAGTTGTCGCAATACAACGGTGGGTCACAATGACTGATGGGTCAGAATGACCCGAAGATAACACAAGGGTTAAAGTACCATTGTACTCCCAGAACAAGTGCATCTTTAGCCTTTTATTGAAGGTTGAAGATCAGGCGGGCTGAATCTACACGACCGGGAGACTGCAGCAATGTGGGCCGTGAGGGTGAGCTTGTCATCCATGGTAACCCCGAGGTTCCTGGCAGAGGATGAAGGGGTCAACGTCGCAGATCCCAGGGTGATTGAAAGATCGTGGGAGATGGAGGGTTTGGCCAGGAAGATGAGAAGTTCTGTCTTGGCGAGGTTCAGCTGGAGGTGGTGCTTGGTCATCCAGGCGGAGATGTCTGTGAGGCAGGCCTCGATTCTAGCTGAGATCCCCGGATCAGTTGGGGGGAACAACAGGTACAGCTGCGTGTCCTCAGCGTAGCAGTGGTAGGAGAAGCCATGTGAGGCGATGATCGGTCCAAGTGAGGTGGTGTACAGGGAGAAGAGGAGGGGTCCAAGGACAGAGCCCTGTGGGACACCAGTGGAGAGCTGGTGTTGTCCTGACACTTAACCTCCCCAGGAGACCTGGTAGGATCTCACCGACAGGTAGGAGGAGATCCACTGAAGTGCAGTGCCAGAGATGCCCATCTCAGAAAGTCTAGCGAGCAGGATCTGGGGGTTGACCATGTCAAATGCTGCAGATAGGTCCAGCAGAATCATGATGGATGAACTTGAAGCAGCTCTGGCAGACTGGAGGGCAGTAGTGACTGACAGGAGGGTAGTTTCTGTGGAGTACCCAGTCTTGAAGCCTGATGGTTAGTTGGGGTCTAGTAGGTTGTTCTGAGAGAGAAAGTTAGACAGTTGATTAGATACAGCACATTCAATTGTTTTTGAAAAGAAGGGTAGCAGTGATACTGGTCTGTAGTTCTGGAGGACGGCAGGGTGAAGGGAGGTTTTTTTGAGTAGAGGGGTAACTCAGGCCTGTTTAAAGGCAGGCTAACTATTAGCTGGAGTCAGGTCTCAAAGCCAGTGATCTGTACTCTGGAAACTGTATATGAATGGCTGCTTAGACCCCCCTATCTTGCAGTGTTGTCACCACCATCTCAAGTATGTCAACCATGTAGGAAGTAAACAAAGGGCTCATTCTCCTTTGTTTGAGGAGATGCTTTGGACGACCCTCACACCAAGCACATAGAGGGCTGGATCAGCCCACCAGCCTCATTGGAAGAGGGGCTCAGGGTTGGGCAAGGTCAGAGTTGCATTGCAAGTCAGTAACAAGTACTCCATACATCACTAAGCAATTCTACAATTACTTATCATAAGTAAAACATGAATACTACATAGTTTTGATTCATACAAAAAGTTGTATTAGCCAGGTGCGTAGCCACAATTTACATGATTTACTCATTACTCATACAATTGTATATATATTTTGGTTTGAATAATTTCAAACGTGAGCTAAAATGGCTAGGTTAACAAAACGTACCTTTCCTACCTTTTAGGTAGAATAACGAGCAACCGTTCTCTCTGAAATACATTCCATGTGTAACACTACACTACTTTTCTGTCTGTAAAATCAACACAATCAAAACATCCAGATGAAAGCCTTGATGTTAATACAAAGGTAAAAAGAGAAATATCATACAAAAATTGTTTGATTAGATAATGTTAATATAATGTTTATTAATCGATTCCATGTTGACAATAATGCATCTCAGAGGCATTCAATAAGAATTATAATACATCCAGACATGAAAACATTCTTTAGGCATTCATTCAGTTTGCATCAAATAGCTAAACATCTATAGATTTATTACTTTCAAGTCATTTTCTTTTCTCATTGCTTCAAAGTCATGGGTCTGAATCCAGCCCCCATTTTTAAAGGCATTCTCAAAATATGGGTATTTGTATTGAAAATATATAGACATGGACTGATATCAAGCCATGAAATGAATTAGACCACGCTTGTACCCTGATTTGATGCCCCTTTTGTGTGGTTTGGGTGTCTGATACCAGTGTAAGTCTGCAATGTAAGGGTCGGGAAAGGGTGACCAGATAGAACAGCTTTTGGTGACTCAGGCCACTCATCCTACCACAGACTCAATGTAAGATGAACATACAGTAGACCTATATTGTCCCAGTATTATTTTGCAACTCTTCTCAACTCATGACAGTGCAGAAGGAGGAGGTATAGTAAGGGAATGGAGCGATGAGGTGAGTGTGTGGGTGCGTTTGTGTTGGTGCCTATTTTTATTTGTATGTGACCTTCCTAAGAAACATTCTCCAGAATGTAGAATATGAGCTCCATCACCATGGGTCCATCACCCCTTTTGCGCCCCCTGCTGTGGATGACGGGGACAAGCACACTGTCCAGGGCACTGAGGTATTGAGCTGGAAGAGGAAGCCCATTACTGCCAGCCAGGAAACCAACCTGCAACATAGATCAAGTGTTCAAAGTAATCACACAAAGAACAAATGTTAAAGTTAAGTTTGATACAGTTAAGTATAACACAATCGCATAAACAGAACAATCTGCCAAACACAATCTGAATGTTACGGAGTTCTCACCTGCTGGGAGTCTAGTGTGATACGTAGCCCTAGCTTTGCCATGCCGTCCTCCTTCAACAGTTTGAGGTATGGGCACAGTGCCAGGCAGAATGCCCGCGCCAGCCTCTCTGTTAGGCGATTGTGATCGGCAGTATCGGTCACACCTTTTGGATGATCCTTTTTCTGGAGGAAAAACACCTGTATAACACACACACAGAAAGAAAAAACACTTTATACTTATAAGACTACAATTCTTTGAAGCACAAAATACAAAGCTACAGGCACTCTAAGCCCACCTCTGTCCAGCGGATGACCTTTCCATTGGCCTTATATTCTGACCGTTGGAACATCTTCATACTGCAGATGGACTCCATTGATTTACCATCAATAGGACTGATAATGCTACAAGACAGACACACACACACATATAAAATAATGTCTGGTCGAGTCTGCAGAAGAGTGGGAAATGTTTAAAAAAAGGGTAAAGTGAGATAAGGCACTCTGTACATTCTCACCCCTTGTTTAAAGTGCTTTTCTCTTGCAGCCATTGAACTTGGACCAGCTCTTGGCTTTCTGATTGGTCAAGCCGTCCGCACGTAATGGTGAAGTCTTTCATCTCCCGTAGCGACTGTCGAAGCTCCGCCATGGTCTCCACGGTTATTTGCACCATGAGTCCATCTGGGGAGAGGGACAGCAATACAGGAAAAACACACACACACAGACAACAAAGACATACACACTCAGATGCACAAACACACACCTGCACAAACAGTCTTTGAGTGCACATAGACCCACACACATACAGACATTGATACACGCTCTAAATGACGAGTTCTGAAGAGTGCTTCTTCTGAACTACATAAACTAGTTGTGTAGAACACATGTTGTCTTCTACACACAAATCATTTCATATAAAGTCACTTGCCCATTTTTATGGTTGCAAGCTTTGAATGGGACTTCCTACCTTCCACAATGCTGGACTTAGCGAGGTATCCTGATGATGCTTTTAGTGCACTACTAAACACAAAAAAGCAGGAGCCAGTAACTGAAACACAAACAGAACAAGCACAACAACTGCTCACAGCCATACAAAATACATAATTTATCCACTTATATCAAATATGCATTTAACCCACAACAAACAGACAATGACCTCTACCGGTAAAACTGATCACCCTAACCTTTGATAAAGAAATATTTATAGTCGACAAGTCAAGATCAGTTTTTCACATCAATCTTGATCAGGCAACAGCACTTCTCTGCACAGTCTCTCCTTTTGTCTCTCGCCCGCTTTGATTAAAGGCAGGGAAGGAATTTCAAGTTCCCATTCACAATTTCACACTACATAGAGGGATTCCAAGAGGCATCCGGGTCAGTGCTCACCTTTGCGAGGTTGATTGTGGATGCTGATGGCCTGGGTCTGATACTGGCCATCTTCCCCCTGTACGCAGATTAGGTGGGAGTCTGCTGCCTCATTGAAGCAAGCCCCCATTGCCAGAACATGCTCATTGGACTTATTCAACACCTTCATCAGCTATTTAAGACGAGAGAGAAGACAGAGTGTGAGGGAAAGATAGAGTAAAAGAGAGACATGATTGATGAAAACCACTAATGTCAGTGTTGCTGAGATAGGATATCCTGTTCACTCTGTACCTCGCTGTAGCCATTAGTGGGGATTGTAATGCATGTTCTCTGGGCTTCCAGATCCACAGTTAGTCCGGGCACCACAGGTAGAGTGTACCTGTAATTCCTAAAGTCCTGAAATTAATAAGATGAAAATACGTGTTTATCTACTGATTGGTGTTGATGAACCCCTTTTGAACCGTGTAATCACAGGAATATCACTCACCACCAGCAGTTTCATGATTGTGTGCCCGGTCTGTCCAAACAAAGCCTTTCTAAAGCGCACACTGTAAAGAGGACATGGATAAACTGAAAAAGAAGGAGACAAAAAGGTCTGTGTGACTGGGGAAGCCATATAATGTACACACACATACACAAAAAGAGAAAAGAGAAAGAAATAAAGAGCAGGAGAGTAAGAGAGAGAGGCGAGAGACAGAGTGACACTGGCTTTGAACTGAGAATATACACCAAATACGTAAAACGCACAAGTACACACACACAGTCTATGACTCACAGCGATACTCGGCTCCCAGCCGTAACATGAGCCGTAGGGGGAAAGCCTTGGCCCAGGCCACCTCTGCTCTGTGAACCAGTAGGCCAAAGAGATAAGGCTGGCTTGGTAAGGGGAGACCCTGCAGGGACTGGAGTGTGGAGCGCACATACAAGAAGCCTGCATGATCCTCACTTCCCAGAAAACTGCTGCTGAACAAGGACAGGCCCAAGTTGCTTAGCACCTTGCCTGCAGAGAGGAAACAGGAAGATAAGGAGATGAGGAGAAAGTACAAGTATAAAGAACAAGATGGGTGAACCTCAATTTGCAAGATAATTTAAGAGACAGCAGTAAAACTACAGAACACCAAGTCCAACCTGTGAGAGCGTCCGTATAGAGCTGTAGTAAGTGGCTAAAAATGTCCCTGGGGAAGCTCTTCTCCTCAGGAACACACTGCAACAGCACAACTACCTCCACCTGGCCCACAGCGTGCATGCCTTTCGAAGTCACACACCAGCACTTCCTGTTAACGTCTGCAGAGGCATATTGAAGATGTGTAAACATATGGCAGGCAAAGGATGTTTTTGAACAGTGCACAGCAATGTTCTATCTGCTCTGATGGATATTTGTGCAATAACTGAAATACACAGATCAGTCATGGCCAGGTAAGGAATGTACATACAGTTGACAAGCTTGACCATAGCTAGCAGGTTAGCATTGAGGACAAAGACCAGAGGCTTGAGCCTGCCACTTTCCAGCTCCTGAATCAGCAACATCTCAGACGGTCTCTCCTCCACGGTGTAGTCTGAAGACAACAACAGAGACAGTGGGCCGAGGCCAATGGGCTAGGTGACTCCAATACAACATAGACTAAAATTTGTTGCTAAGAAGTCATTTACAAGCAGGTAGCTTTGCAAGAATGAATGAGAAAGGTAACTCCACATATTGTATATTTATTAAACTGTTTGTTTGATCATTGTACCACCACAAAACCTACAATGACAAGAGCTTCCAACTGGGAGCCAACATTATTTCTATTTTTTGAGGACTAGAATTAGCATCCCGAGTGACAGTTTTCGGGCAAGTGTCAGTGCCCGATGAATCCTACCTCCTTTGACTCCAGTGGAGGTAAGGATTGGAGGCAGACCATCCAAGGGGATCAGGTTGGCGGAACTGCTGATGTGACTGTTCACCAGGGCTGCAGTGCTCCAGCCATAAGGACCACACACCTCCTTTGGGGGGAGGAGAAAGTTAGAGCTAATGCTGTCTTACAGAGCAATATGTTCAGATATCTCACAAACGTACTGTATTACTGACGATGTGCAGTATTAATCAAATGTGTTGATTTAAGGATGACCCACATTGATCACGGATTCCTGGGGTGCTTGGCCCCTCCTCCTGGTCTGTGGTGAGCAAGTAGGGCTCATGACTGATGTTGCCATGGCTCTTCCCATCAACGGGGAGAAAGTCGGCCCTCTGATTGGTGTAGTGGGGGCAGACTCTGACTGCTTACACGGCAAGATATCATCGGCAAACCAAACCCTTCTCTTACCCCTTGGAGGGGTGCCTATGGAAAAGCAGAGGTTTCGAATAAGTGTGTATGTCCATGATGTTGAGAGAAGACTGTATACAAGACACTGGATTGTTTAAGATGCTCACTCTTCACAAGTGTTGAGTGGCAGGAACGGCACACACGGCCCTCCTTGCCGTCCAGGTGTGTGAGTCTGAACTTCAGGTTGGAACACACTGCACAGAACACCTATGGGCCGATACACACAGATTCGCAAGATACAAGTATTATTCGCACCTCATATAGTTTAGGAAGGAGCTTTCTTTTGTAAAGTATAGCAGGAGCCTTTGAAGTCCCTTACCTTACCACAGGCACGACAGTGATGCCTCCTCTTAGTGAAGGTAAATCTGACCTCACATTTCATACAGACCAGTGCCTGGGCGTCTGGGATCCACACGGGAGCAATGTCCCCCAGAACCAAGCCTCTCTCCCTGGATAGAATACCGACGGGTCCTGGCAGTAGCTCATTGTCCGGATCTACTAATGTAGACACCGGGGACAGTGTGGAATCCCCTTCAGCTCCTCCTTCACTGTTGTATTGGGCTGTGTTTTTGTTTGCTTCTTCGTGTTCATTTGTGCAGGGTGTCGGGTTAGCTTTGGATTGGCTCTGAGGGTCACCACAGTCGCTCTCTTTTTCCTCTAGTTCCTTGTCAATACAGGTTTGGTCCTGTCCACTCTCCTCCAGCTCCTTCTCTTCAATCACAGACTCCTCCTTAGAGGGAGCGGTCTGTGGCTTACTCTCCTCCACCTCCGCTTCTGACCAGGAAGCCCTGGAGGGGCTCAGCACTAGAGGGGTGGAGGCCTCCTCAAACTGCCTTGCCCCCCAGGTGGAGATGGTAGTCACAGTGCAAGTTCCTTCCTCCAGCTGTCTCATAAGCTTCTGAGACTGGCTCTCCAGGTGGGAGGTTGGACTCTCCTTCACAGCGCGCAAGGTTTCAACACCATACAGTGGATTCTCATCCCTCGCCCCTCCTGGACTCAGGACACCATCTGAAAGGGCTTTGGTTGGAGCCTCTGATCTGATGTGTCCCGGTTTGGTCATGTCCCCATCTTTAAGCATCAGGAGACAGGGTCTGCTCAGCCAGTGATGTTTGGCATCCATGAGTGATGGGCTGTCCCCTTCATCTATTCAGAGAACATTGGAATATAAGATACCCTAACCTCACACTGACAATATTTGTGTTATTGACTCTCAAGGCTCCAATACGCACAGAAAGTATTGAGAGGCTGAGACACATCATGTTCCGAAAGTGTAGCTACAATTATATGATAAAAGGGAATTCATCTAATGCGAAAGGTAGGCTGCATCTTGGTCAACAGACCTGCCACTGCCTTGGAAAAGCAAGCTTATATGGAAGAACAGAGTGATTTTGAGTAGCAGCAGTCAACTATAGAGAGAAACGAGAAGAGTTCATATCGTTTCACGCTGGATATTATATTCATGTCATGCTGAATGTTATACCTATAATAATCAAGAGTTTACCAGAGGTGTTTTTATTCTGAATAAGACAACATTCATGAGTCAGAAGCCAACTACTGACTACGTGCATGTCTTTTTTATTGGCTCGTTTAGCCTAATATTTAAATCATGGAATGAATAAAAAAAAACACATTAGATTAATTACGAGAAATGATAGGCATGGGGGGTAACAATGGCTACTGCAGCAACTCATTCAAGCCTTCGACGGCGTGGATTGCGGGATGAAACTGCATTGCAGCTTCATTGTAATAAACTGGCCTTGCTTAACCATGCCAAATGTTTAGTTAACAGGCTTCGACAGCACATAAATGGCAACGGGGCTCAACCTATACAGCTGACTACGCGCTTGCTTGCCGGGACAGTGACGCATACAGTACACGTGCAAATGTTTAATCCGCTCGCGACCATCGACCACGGCAATGCGACATTTGCTCCCTATCCTGCTTCATTATTCCAAGCTGCATAATATGCACAGCAATTCATATTGCCCTTGAATTTCATGTTATTTTACTAATGTTGGTAGACGCATTTCACGCATGTTTCTGATGCGAGTGAATGGGAGGCTTTAAAAGGCATGATCAGCTATTTTTTCAATGAGAAAAACACAACAGTTCGTATTATCTTCATAATTTAGTGAGCCTCAAAAGATACACAAATGTTTTAAATCAAACGAAATAAAATCTTACCCTCTGTCAGTGCTCCTAAAAGGCTTTCATTCTCATCGTCCCGTGTAGTGAAGAACTTCAGCATTTTTTAGCATTGGTGGAGCAAAAACGGCCAAGCACTGCCTTGCTCACTGAAGAGGTATGTTTTCCCTCCCTCTACTCACTTCAATCCCCCCACCCCCTGCCTCACTGCAGTTCTTTGGATAAACTCTGTGTGCGTAAACGCTTCGTTCCTCCGAAAGCACAGGCTGCATAAATCAGTTATAACATGCCCACAACAATAACTCCACCCACTGGATTCCATGTCGGTATTCTATTTCACAAAATTTGAAATATAGACCATATCACTTGAGGCTGTATGAGGACATGTTATAAATATTGAAAGTCTATGCAGAAACTGGGTGGCATGGTTATTATTACTGTAATCTTAATATGTAGGTGGCAGGCAACAAGAAGTCTACAATCCATCACTGAATGACCACAGCACTATGTAAAAAATGTTTATCCGCTTTATTTTGTTTCATTAACAAAAAACAAATTTCTTAAGACTAGCTTTAATGACCATTGAACCCTGATCAATGTTGACAATCTGTTGGAATTCATTAACCGACGTGGGAGTTTATTTTTTTGTTTGTTTTAAATGCACAAGCCAGTCTGATAAGGACATCCTTGGGCCATTTTGAAAATACAAAAGTCTCTGGGCATAGTGTTTGAATTTATGTCTTTGTAGCTAGAGTTAAAACACCGGAAGAGATTGCCGTCTTCAATGCAGTTCCGAGCTTTGTATCTTGAGTCTTGCGGGTGGGGATTATCAGTTAGCCTCGTTCTTTGACGCTTCGTCGAAATTCTCCACGAGATCTTGAAAGAGAAAGATGGGCTAATTTTATAGGCTGAAGTGAAATAAAAAATACTTATCTAATATTTAAAGTTTAAATCATTCATCCATACCTGGAACGTCATCATCTTCTTCTTCAATATCTTCTGCTTTAGGAGCTTTGTTGTCAAGCACTTCAATAGATTCGATAAAAATCATTAGACCATAGAAACATAAAAATACTCATTTGATATGAAAGCAAACAAGACAAGACAAACACATTCATAATGCGGTTCTATACGATCTCAAACCCCTACACGCTGTGTGTATAATCTAACTGGCCCTGCCAGACACCTCACCCACCTTGACGGGGGAACTGCTCTGCCAGTTTGCGCAAACTGGTGAGGCTGTCGGCTCCCAGCTGGCTGAGGATGCCGGGGAGCATTTCTGTGAGTTGCTTGGTCTCCGCGTGCCCAGTGATGGCGAAGGTGTTGGCTGAAAGGGACGCTTGCACTTTGGGGTTGTTGAAGTGGATCACTGTGCCGTCATCTTTGATCATGTTCACCTGATGAGCGGGGCTGGGTTAGGCTCAGTGGGTACGGCGTTTCACATGTGCAGTCCTCGTAAAATGTCATCATTATAACAATCAAGATTATCATTCCTGCAAGTGTACAGGGGGGTAGTAACGTGTATCCATTTATAAACAAATTGTAACCCCATCCCCTTAGTTGTTATTAATGTAAACGTTTCATCATTAAGTAGTTATTTAATGAGTCTATTATGGACGTTACAAAGTCATGAGCAAAATTTGCATTGTGGTAACTGCTGACTTACCTCCTCAATTCCAGCGATGTTGTTGACAGCTAGTTTCTTTAGAGAACTCTGCAATTTTTTGTCATCCGCTGTTGCTGTTCTGTGTACAACCTTCTTCTTTCTGCGTGCTGAGCCCTGACAGATTGCCCAGAGTAAAGGGAAGGTTGACACAGTCCATGCATTGCTCAACATTGAAACGTACTCAGTCTTTTAGAACTTAAGTCTTTTCCATCAAAAGTGTTGTTATGACAAGCCCATATTCATGTTTGTTAATGGGTGTCAGTGGGAGAGAGCTGATGGTTATGGCAATGCCTTTATGAAACTAATGTCAAGCTACAGAATCAAGTAATTGTGTACATCATTCCTTTAACACCAATCATGACCACAATACATATTCAGTTACATGTACTGTTAAGACTTTTGACAATAATGTCATACTGTCACATCAAGGAGTGTTGATGGCTATAATGTAGCAAAAGTACAGTAATCAGACCAACGAGATTTGATCGGTTTTGTCTTCCCTTCTTCAATAAAAACAACTGTTCAACATACCTTTCCTCCTATTCGGACCTGGGCTTGGAGTTTTGCTAGTTTTTCTTGATTCATGTTTAGATCTGCGAGTGACAGAAGGAAAGAACAAGATAGCAAAGAATGGAGATCAGGCAGGGAAGTATATGTTAGCAGGTCGTGCTAGAGAAGTGCTGCCTTACTGCTTGACATTATCTGGTTACATAGCTAGCTCTACCTAGCTTGCTAACTAGCCAAGATAGCCAGCTAGCAAACTCGTTTATCGACTATTGTGCCTAACTAAAGAGCTCTGCCATCACACGCTATAAAGACAACTTTTAATATAGCATACTAAACAGGAAATGGCCCTGCCCTTCAGTGAAATGCTAGTAAATTACCGTTAGATACACTATCAAGACAGTAACTTTGCCCAGAGAAGCATGCTAAAGCGCTGACGCAAAACAGTCAACTGCCCCAGATTCCCAACTGGGCAGGCCAGATACAAAAGACAGAAATTATGGTCAGCTTGCAGCTGCTGTCTTCAGCTCATCTAGCTAGCTCTATAGCTAGCTAGCCTAGCTATCAAAATGACAACACAGTGGGCCTCCTAAAAAAATAAAATGGATAAAAACAAGAGTCAGCCCGGCTTTACATATAAAATATGTATGCTGGTCAGAAAATGTTGATCCTTCCAAATGCATCAAACCTGCTATCTAAATTCGTATCTAAATGTAAATCTACAATACCTGATCCACAGATTTCTAGAGGAGCATGCGGCAGCGAAAGATGGAGGATATGAGGATGTAATGACGTCAATTACCATATGGCTGATTTCTTCTTCGGTGGTATGAACAAGATATCAACTACTCCTCACTTAGATCTACTGTGCAGGAGTGAAAGGTCCAATGGTTTAACAACATAAACACAAGCTTGTAATTTATTTGAATTGAGGCCCTGAGAGGAACAAAATGCTACTGGGCATTTGTTTCACATGTTTTATTGTATTTTATGGCAAAGGTAAACATTTTGAAATTAAAAATACAGGTTTGACTTGCATGCATGTCATCATGTTTTACCATCTGAAGATATTGGTTATACTTACGACTGTAATCCACCACCGACACAGGATTTTATTTTTACAATATACTTGTACTTATATACTGGTCTACCATCTGCGAGGCACAACTGAAATCAGAAACTGTCATGAGATTCATTAGGTTCCAAAATATGTCAATAACCAATTTCCTTGCAGGATTAAAATGGCATGACTGCCATATTGAAAGTCTACAATTCCGCAATAACAAAACTATTAATGTGACCAGAATAACACATGCATATTTATTCATTTAATTTGTCACACAAATTAATAGCCATCCTGTCACACAAATTAATAGGCATCCTGAAAATCTTTTTTTGCCATACAGTAGTTTGAATTTGTGAGGTAATCCAGAGGAAATATTGTTAGTTCTGATTACACTACAGTTAATAAGTCAAAACTGCTAAGAATCCAAGTCAAGACAACACTGAACAGTCAGGGGTGTTTTTACTTTATGAAAAAAAAGTAAACAAGCAAACGTGTCAGTCTGAAAGTATGGTCCATAACCAACTTATTTGACCTTGCAAAACCATGGACATCCTGATGAAAGTCCAGTATCTTTTTGACTCACAGTGATGAAGCTGTTTCATATCCCACAATTAAAATAATGTTCTTCTGATGTCTTTTCCATAGGATACTACACCCTTCAAATACCTTCCACGTCACCACATTCAAGATCAGGGAAAAGTCTCTCAGTTTAGATGCCTCCCTGGCTTAAGATGAGGTCCCATGTTTGATCCTAGTGTCTGGCAGTGCTAAACTGTCCAGACAATAGGAGTGAGTCCTACTGACGAAGGAGGTGCTGGGTTCTTCAGAACCTTTACACTTAAATTGGTGGAGGGCAGGAGAGGATCTTGAGCCACAGCAGTTGTCGAGCAGCCGGAAGAGCTTTTTTAGAACGGCTTTCCGCAGCAGGATGTAGACCCAGGGGTCCAGGATCTGGTTCCAGGTGGCCATGCGAACCACCAACAACAGGCGAGAGTAAGCTTGGTCATTCCTGGCTGCTGTGCTCAAGAAGATCACATTAACCTGGGGATGAATGTTACAA
This sequence comes from Osmerus mordax, assembly GCF_038355195.1. Taxonomy (NCBI): domain Eukaryota; kingdom Metazoa; phylum Chordata; class Actinopteri; order Osmeriformes; family Osmeridae; genus Osmerus; species Osmerus mordax. The sequence continues at coordinate 4,453,342 of NC_090076.1, read as the reverse complement.
AGATTGTGTGACATGAAATTCTTATTTTAAATAAATAATTTTCCAAATAATTTCAAAAAATCAATGTGGTGTATTCACATGGCATACTTGATTTTGAGGTTAAGAGTACCAGTACACATTCACAGGATACTCATGTAATTCAATCTTAAAAAGGTATCAACAGCTCTCATTGAAAATCACCAACCTAAAAGGCCAAAATTGGGCAGCAGACTCACCATGGAATACAGTTAAATTCCTAACAGAAATACTGCGCCACAGATAAGGCTCCAAGAGCCTTCCAGAAAAAAGATCCTTACCAATAAAGGGCCCCAGCAGACACAGGACACCAGCATGATGGCTAGGAGCTGGTAGACCATCTCAAAGTGGTGAGAAGGGACTTTGCAGTGATGCTCCTGCCACAGCCTGGACTGCAACAGGGTGCAGCTTGTCAGTGTGTTGCACACGATGGACACCACCAATGAGAACAGGCCCAGCAGGGAGAACAGCAGTGGCGGCAACACATCGAGCCAATCACGAGGACCCTCCAGGTAGAAGAAGCACCAGCTCTGGGAGCGCTGTACCTGGTAGGGTCTCCACAGCAGAATCGGCAGTAGGGCAACAAAGGCAGCCAGGAGCCAAGTGAACCCAAGTAGCCTCTTCATGTCATGGGCCACCAGGGCTGTGGAGTGAAACAGAGGCCTGGTAACTCCGAGACAGCGATCCACCGCCATGACACTGCCAAAGAGGAGGGGACTTAAGCCAAAGAACACCATACTTGCCCCAAAAAGGCTGCATAGGATGTGGTGTTGGTCAAATGTTTCCCACCTCTTGTGGGAGCTGTAAACATAGAGAACCAGGGAGCCATTAATTAGATGGCCTAGGATATCTGTGACCACCAAGCCACTGGCAAATAACAGGAAAGATGTCTTGGACTTTAGGTGGAAACGGTGGTAGGCTTTGACCAGGATGACCAGTGCCAGGGTATTGGAGAAGATACCCACAGTCATGGAGATGGCAGAGGAGGTAATGGACAGCTCAATCTGACTGCAGGTGATGTTGGTGACATTGACTTCTGACATGCTAGTCTCTGCACTCCCATTAGTTGACATTGTCAAGGCTTGATCCAATCTTATGACAGAAAAACATTGCAGACTTACAAGAATTGAATGTAAAAAGGTAGACATGAAATAAAATTGATATGTTGCCTTGTAGAATGGTGGCGAATACATGGAGAAGATAGTCCTCTATAGAAAAGTTTAAAAACAAACATTGATTTTGCCATTTTAATTTATAATGACTTTTTGGTTAAAAAAAAAAGAAAAAAAAGAAACACACACAAAAAAACAGTAAGTATAAAATATTTAAGTAAATATTGAGTAACAAGTCTAGATTGCCCTATCTCTGCACATCCTTCCTAAATCACTTTCATTTTAAGAATTAACGTTATAAACTTGACCTATTCAGTATATTGTAAATAGGCTATCTTCACAAAGCAAAACAATTAAAATAATAAATAAAACACTATCAGTCTGCACCTCACCTCTGGTCTTCAGCTCTTAAACTTCTGTCCCTGAAAGCAAAGTTCATTGAATGTATTTTCTGAGAGCAAAATTAAGTAATCTCGAACTGTTCCATTTCAGTCGTTCACGCTATTTACTGCACATGAGAGAAAAACACGAACATCGTCCTGTATTTGTTCGAGCTCTATGTCTCCCTTTAGAACCTGGCATTGATTCCGTCAAATGATGCACACAAAGTAGCCTACCTATTTTGAAATGAACCTGTTATATGAGCACCCGGCTTCCCAGAGACTGAACATGCTATCTCTGATCCTTCTGTCAAGATTAGGTTCTGGCGGTGTGAGGAGAAGGGAGCACTCGACGAATAGCGCCTAAACCAAATCATTAAGTACAGGGCTGCCAACTTTTCCAAAAACCTTTTACGATGGTAATAACGCTCTTTTAATAGACTATATATCCCTTGATATGTACGGATGTACGGTGCATAACAAAATAATAATATAATAAACTAATGTAGCATAATAAATATATTTCTCATAAATATATATTTATGAGAATTGTTTTAATGTTACTGATAGTGCTCCATTGCTCAGCCAGAATGTTGTGTATTGGGTGTATCGTGTTGTCCATAATGGCCAGTAGTTTAACCACCATTATATTATGACATAATATAATGAACAGAACCTAACCTCCCAATTAATTTGTCCTATTGCAATCTGCCGCTCTGATGCTGCTGCCCCAGTAGACAGCCGTATGGAAGATAACACCTGCCACAACCAACTGGTAGAACATATTTAGCCTGGCCCGGCAAACTTCAAAGGCCTCCTCAGGAAATAAGGTCAACTCTGACCCTTCTTGTACACATTTGGGATGTTACCAGTCCATTCCAGTCTGTTGTCTATGTGAATTCCCAGACATTTGACTGAACCACCTCGACATCCACTCCCTTCTTTAACAATGGAGTCAGTTATGTCTTCTCCATCCTGAAGTCAACCACCATTTTTCTTTTCTTCCCCTGAGCATGATGGCTCTGTCAAATAAATAAAAAACTTCAGTCACTGAGTCATTCGTTTGAATGAGATTGCCCCAACTTGTTTATGTGTGTATTTGGAGGGTTTTAAAACTCTGACACTAACTGATAACTTGTCGTTCTTGTTTAGTAATACCATGTGGGAATGTATTTTCATGAATACATTCATAATTTCACATTTCACACTCACTCAGGGATTAATTTTACTTTTGAGATAAACCTATAGCCATTATGAAGCAGTAGGCAACAACAAGGATGTCCTCTCGTGGTTATTTCCCTTAGCTAACATGCATGTAAATCATAAAATTAACAGAGGACCATTGGACTAAACTGATAATTCCTCTAATAGCGATACATAATTCATATTTAAGCTCTCTGTAGAATTTGCTTTGTTATTCTAACATTATTTGATTTAGCATTATAAACTAGCAGTATTATAACAGTAACGCATATGACTGCCTAATTCCCCCCTTTTTACTACAACACTTTCATTGTTTTCTTTTTCTCACCTCTGTTAACTTTTCATCATTCTTATCTCATTCGAAGGGAGTCAGATGGCTGAGCGGTGAGGGAGTCGGGCTAGTAATCTGAAGGTTGCCGGTTCGATTCCTGGAATGTCCCTGTACTTACTGTAAGTCGCTCTGGATAAGAGCGTCTGCTAAATGACTAAATGTAAATGTAAATCTCAAATGTTCGATTCATTCATACAAAGATGCCTGGATAGGAAGGCTACAAATTCAAACCAACATGGTCGTTTGGGCTGTTATCATGTCTCTGGCTGAACGGTTTGATTTAAAGCACTCAAGGGCTGTTGACTGTACACAGATCCCTGTTTCTATAGTGATGGTATGGTCAGCAGTGTCTGCCATTTTTACAGGCAGTTTCAAGAGTTGGACTACGGGGAAGAGATTTCACAAAACAACAAAGTCACTAATACAATTACACAAGTACATGAGTACACTGAGAACATGGCATTTAATGCAAAAACGTCTTATAAAGACACCCAGCAGTCCATAGAAAGGCTTACTACTACAATCATAGAAAGCATTCCAGACAGTTTTTCCTGACAGTCATTACTGGGCTGCAAAAGTAAACCTCATAGCCTCATGTAGCATTACTTGTGCGATGGTGCGAGCCAATTAGGCTCCTTTCCCAGCAGAGACTTTACAAAACACCACAGTAAAGTGACATTACACCTGGATAGATTATGAGGTTCACGGTAATGAGATCCTCCATGGTCATTCTCAGTGGAATATAGTAATAATACCAAGTCACCAGTGACTGTCAGAGCCCTGGGGTAATCATGCTCACCGGCACCAAATGGGCTTGCTGTAATACACTGACCTCAGCTGGATAAAAGGCTGGAGTAAAAAGAGGAAGCAGGAAAAATTGCCCTGTAATGCGAGCTTTTTGCCACTCATGTCTCAACTGAGCAGCAGATATTTTGTGTGTGTGTGGAGGAGGGGGGGAACATGGGGAGGCGTGGGTGGGGGGTAGGGGGGTATATAATTGTGTTCCCGCCACAGCAAACTTCCCCAATCTTTCACAAATATCCCTTTCTGTTCATCCCTATCAATGACTCACATAATTTCCGGCTCAAATGTGCTTTCTGTAGTCTCCCTTTCTTCTCATCTTTCTATTTCTCTCTTTTCATCTCTTTTTCTTTTCTATCCCCATCTTAAATCAACCACCCTCCCATTTTATGTTCTCTTTGAGCTCTATGAGACACTTGGCCACTGAGAACAGAAGGTACTGTAGCAATTTACTGCCAAACACATTTCTGTCCACTATTAAACACTGCCACTGATCATAGAAGCCCAATCTCCTGGTGGAGGATGGGCAAACGGAACTGGTGTAGATTCAAAACAGAGAACAAAGAAATGTAAAACCGATTTAAATAGACAAGCAGATAGAAATAATGATGTTGAAAAGATGAAAACCTTGACAGTTGTAGACCAAAATCTTGTGCTATACTCCATTATGGCACTCCATGATAAACACCAGATATCTGATTGTTCTAGATTATAATAGCACTTGTATAAGCCCAAGAGAAATTCCTGTTTCTAGTTGAAACACACACATTCACAGTATTAAAGGTTGTGTATATGTGTCAGTACCATGAGTATTAACCTGTCAGGACAGTCAGACTTTTATAGAATGTTCACAGGGACAGACCGATCTTCAACAAAATCCAAACATGCCGATCTCAACCTTTTAACAGGTGACACAAATGTTAGTAATGAAGGAATTGCAGGAATACACATTACACTGTCACAGTCAAGAGAATAGGGTCACATCTGGTAGCAGACTTGCCTTAATCATGAACTGGCATGACACAGTTATTAGTTTAAACAAGTTTGGTTTCAACATACACATACTGTTGTGCTGGAAATGAACAGATTAATTTATTTAGCGAAATAAGGCCAGTTTTCAAAGCTGTCGCCAAGGGTGTAGGATAGACTTTGACATTGGGGGGGACATATTGACCCAATATATTCTTTGTCGTGCTTTCAAAATAAAAGTTCCAAATATACCGTTTTTGTCCCTGCTGTATAGACTAATTTTTGGGTGGGACACATGGAGCATTTTCCAATATTAAGGACGAGACGCCCCCCCCGTTTCCTACGCCAATGGCTGTCACTCATTTATATAAGAGTTTGCCCAAAAGGGTCTGTGTCTCCATCATTTAAACGGACAACAACCTCACCTAGAATTCCTATACCTAAAGCAGTGTTGTACTTTTATTACCTATAAGACATTCTGTGGATTGTGCTGTTTGAAAGACAAAGGCATGGTGTTAAGTTACATTTTATTGAAACAGATAAACACAAAAACTTAAGAAACCTGATACCTTGATCCACTTATGTACAGTCAATGAAAGCAGGTGTGACCACTAGGTGTCAGCAAAGACACAGCAAACTACCACCAAAGGTGACAAACAGCTTGCAATTTTGGGGGGGGACATTCTTTAACTGATACACAAGTCTTTCTTTAACTGATTTACCAAGTATTTAACTGATACACCAGATTCTTCAATGTTAACGCAAAATGGAAAATGTCAATGCAATCCCACAATATCATTTCAATTGTAAACCTTTTCCTGCATTATTAACTGGTATGCAGGCCCGTAAAAATTACCCCCGCAGCCCCCGCACCGCGGGGGGGCCTCGCAGGGATGGCAGGCCCCCCGTTTAATTAAATCAAATTTGAATTACATTAGATGTCTTATTGTCTTGTCTGTGTTTCCAGAGTTGATATAAAAATAAAGGAAAGTATATTTAATTGTGCTTTCTTTGTTAGCTAGGTAAGTGACATGACGAAGTAGGTCAGATGGTCACACAGACCGGCGAGCCCGCTGCAAATAGGTAGCTAACTGTAGCGTAGCGTAGGAAAAATGAAACGCACATTTAAAAGCGGTGCCCAAAAGCGGCATTCAAAACAGAACATTTCTGAATTAAATGCCAAACTTCCCAAAATTACAAATGTCTTTTTCGACCAGCCGGTGAAGGATGCACTCATCTGCCAGAAGAGACAGGTATTGTACTGTTTGCTATAGCTAACATTACTGTACCACGTAGCTAACGTTAGCCTATACTTTGACAGCTCTACTGCTCTGTCTGTGTTGTGCTTCCTAGCGTCAACAGAGCCTCCTTTCCAAGAGCCAGGAAAATTAGCCTTGCTCCTTTATTGACTTCCTATCAAGCTGACAACATTGAAATGGAGTGAAACTACAAAAAAAAGAGAAAGTAGAAGTGCTTAATTATAAAATATATTAGCCTACATAGCTGACATTATTAGCAAACATGATAACGTATGCGACAGTAGTATCGTGCAATTGCAGCGATTGCGTTTGACTATTTAAACATACAAAAAACATAATCAAAGTTACAATAAGTCATTGTATTTCAGTTATATACATATTATGATCGTGTAAAACGTACAGTCATTGCTTTCTACAAGATTCACACGACACAAAATGGCTCCATTTATGATTTAGCGAACACGCTAATAATAAAACACAACTCCATACTATCAAGTGTGCCTGATGTAGCCACGGACAATACCCTTGACTGTCGCAAGCGCTGAAAGGTCATTTTCCAAGATGAAACTGATCAAAACATATCTCATAATCCATGTCACAAGAGAGGCTGTCAGGTCTGGCCATCCTTAGCATAGAAAATGAATGTGCGCGCAGTTTAGATGTATAGAGTGTGGTAAAAGACTTTGCACACAGATTTGCTAAAAGACGCACACATGTGTGGGCTATTCACCTGCAAACCGTTTGAGCGTTTTTTTCTTATTGAATAAATTTCCCTCACAAGACAAGCTTGAGTTTTGATATCCTGCATTTATTACACGGCTCTTCAGAATGTTCCAAAAAGTTCAGTTGATCTCGTCGGGGTCCTGTTCGTCCCGTCGGTATTTGTATTACATTATCCGTTACATATGTGGTGGTGGTGGTGGGGGGGGGCTCTCAGGCTTATTCTGCGGGGGGGCCTCATGTGTTTCCGTTACGGGCCTGCTGGTATGCACATCCTCTTTGTGATAAAAAAAAAACCTTTGACAGAGGGTAAGGGTATAGCAGCTAAATTGGTCAATAGGTAGCTAGCTAGAGATCGAGTTTCAGGGTACTTGCCGCCGAGTGAGACCCTGGCTTTGTTTACATAATTAGGGCCATTGTAGAATTTGGTTAAATCAGCCCTGACTTCTGTAATCAGATTCAGAGCTAATAGTGTCTTACTGAGTGTACTTCGTGACTGCCATCTGACTGTAAGTAACCAGAGTTTGTTTCATTCATTTGTGTTTTGCTAATTATTTGCCTCTTTGACAGAGGGTAAGGGTATAGCAGCTAAATTGGTCAATAGGTATTTCTGATCACTACTTTATCCAATTCTCTATCTCTCTCCCTCCAACTCCTTCTACCTCCCCTCCCCTTGTAACTTTCCGGCGCAACCTCCGCTCCCTATCCCCCTCCCATTTCTCCTCTATTGTAACATCCTCCCTCCCCCCCATTGACGAGTTCTCGTCCCACCCCACTAACACTGCCACCGACACCTTGTTAACCACTTTAACTGCATCACTTGACTCTCTCTGTCCCCTGTCAACCAGGCCTGCACGATCTTCTCCCTCCTGCCCGTGGCTTACGGATGTTATTCGCGAAGAACGGTCCACCCTTCGGGCAGCCGAGAGGAGATGGCGCAAGTCCAAAGGAGGTCTGGACCTTGATAAGTATCACTCCCTCCTCAAATCCTTCTCTTCTCACATAACTGGTGCTAAAACCCTCTACTTTCTGAACAAAATTAACTCTGCTTCAAACCCCCACAAACTTTTCTCTACCTTCTCCACCCTTCTTAACCCACCTCCCCCACCCCCTCCCTCCACCCTGACAGCAGACGACTTCTCCTCCTTCTTTGAGAAAAAAGTCGCCGACATTAGCAGTCGGTTCCCTAAACCCACCTTTCCTACCCTCTCACCCTCCATGACTGACCCAACTAAATGTCTAAACTCTTTTTCTCCCCTGTCTGAGGCAGAGATCTCTGACCTCATTCTCTCTCATCGCCCCACCTCCTGTCCCCTTGATCCTATACCCTCCCCTCTCTTTCAAACCATCTCCCCCTCCATCATAACTTTTCTTCTCCATGTCCTAAACTCCTCTCTCACCTCTGGCACCTTCCCCTCTGCCTTCAAACAGGCTAGAGTTACCCCTCTACTCAAAAAACCCTCCCTTAACCCTGCCGTTCTCCAGAACTACAGACCGGTATCACTGTTACCCTTCCTTTCAAAAACAATTGAACGTGCTGTATCTAACCAACTGTCTAACTTTCTCTCTCAGAACAACCTGCTTGACCCCAACCAATCGGGCTTCAAGACTGGCCACTCCACAGAGACTCCCCTCCTTTCAGTCACCACTGCCCTCCAGTCTGCCAGAGCGGCTTCCAGGTCATCCGTCATCATTCTGCTGGACCTTTCTGCAGCGTTTGAAACGGTTAACCACCAGATCCTGCTCGCCAGACTTTCTGAGATGGGCATCACTGGCACTGCACTCCAGTGGATCTCATCCTACCTGTCGGGAAGATCCTACCAGGTTTCCTGGGGAGGCAAACTGTCGGGCCCTCTCCAGCTCTCCACTGGTGTCCCACAGGGCTCCGTCCTTGGACCCCTCCTCTTCTCTCTGTACACCACCTCACTTGGACCAATCATCACCTCCCATGGCTTCTCCTACCACTGCTACGCTGACGACACGCAGCTGTACCTGTCGTTCCCCCCGACCGATCCGGGGATCTCAGCTAGGATTGAGGCCTGCCTCACAGACATCTCCGCCTGGATGACCGAGCACCACCTCCAGCTGAACCTCGCCAAAACAGAACTTCTCATCATCCCGGCTAAACCCTCCATCTCCCACGATCTCTCAATCACCCTGGGATCTGCGACGGTGACCCCTTCATCCTCTGCCAGGAACCTTGGGGTTACCATGGACGACGAGCTCTCCCTCACGGCCCACATTGCTGCAGTCTCCCGGTCGTGTAGATTCACCCTCTACAACATCCGGAAGATCAGGAGATACCTGTCTGATCACTCCACCCAGCTGCTAGTCCAAGCACTCGTCCTCTCCAAGTTGGACTATTGCAACTCTCTGCTCGCTGGTCTCCCAGCATGTGCAACCCACCCTCTTCAGAGGATTCAGAACGCGGCGGCCCGCCTGGTCTACAATCTACCCAGACGCTCCCATGTTACCCCGCTCCTCATCTCTCTCCACTGGCTACCTATCATGGCCCGTATCAGATTCAAGACCCTGGTATTGACCTTCCGAGCAGTGAACGGGACTGCACCCGTCTACATCAAGTCTCTCCTGCAGCCTTACACCCCCACCCGCCACCTACGGTCTTCTTCAGACAACCGCCTGGTGGTCCCACCGCTCAAGACCGCCCGGTCCCAACACAAGCTCTTCTCCTGTCTGGCCCCCCAGTGGTGGAATCAACTCCCCACCTCCATCAGAGACACTGACTGTCTCTCCACCTTCAAGAAAAGGCTCAAGACGCACTTGTTCCGGGAGTACAACGGTACTTAGGAACGGTTCGCTTGACCCGATGTTAGTTTCCTCAAGGATCACAATGACTCGTGCTTAGAGACTTGTTGCTCTTGTGGTTAGTGGTAACTGATAAAAATTTTTGGTTCTCGCTGTGATATATTGTTTTATTACTGTTGCTTGCTTTTTTCCACAGGTACACTTGCACTTATAGCTGTTCATGTTGTTTGGTTGTGACTTGTTTAACTACATGCTCTTATGGTTCTTCCCTTTGGCACTTACTTTGGTTGTTCACAATGTGTGCTTCATGTTTTGGCTACTCGCGATGTTTTTTGGCTATCTTGTTGTTATGATCAGTGACCTATGCACTTTGAAAAGCTCTCTCTTGGAAGTCGCTTTGGATAAAAGCGTCTGCTAAATGAATAAATGTAAATGTAAGTAAGAAACAGCGACCACCTTTGAATTTCCATACTCCAGCGGTGCTTTCCGAAGTGCCACAGACAATTTGGTCTAAAAGAAGAGTCGCATTGCCTCCAGATGGCCTATAGGTAAAACTAAGTGCCATGTCAAAGTCATTTAATTACAGTCTGTTGTGGCAATGTTCATGTCATTTTAAGATACAGTGATTTCAGTCTGTTGTTTCCATGGTTAAATCATTTTAGGTTGCTTGTTGTTGCTGTCTGAAGTTATTTGAAAGTAGTCAAAGTTCAAATGTGCTTTATTATATGTCCCAAGTAGGGGGGTCAGGTGGCTGAGCGGTGAGGGAGTCACCTGGGGTCAGGTGGCTGAGCGGTGAGGGAGTCAACTGACGTTGTGTCCTTGGGCAAGGCACTTCACCCTACTTGCCTCGGGGGAATGTCCCTGTACTTACTGTAAGTCGCTCTGGATAAGAGCGTCTGCTAAATGACTAAATGTAAATGTAAGTACATCCTCCCAAGTACGCTATGTGGTCTCTGAAGATGTAGTGAAGACCGACCCTGATAAAATCACAGTCCTGACAACAGCCAAGGCCTACAAAACATCAGTGAGCGCAAATCATTTTAAAGATTTACAGAGTACTACCGAAGATTTGTCAAAGACTATAAAAAAATTGCTAAACCTCTGACCACCCGGTCTTATCCCTACTTCAGAAGAAACACAGTGACAAATGTCTTTCTATGATGCAGATCTAAAGCAAACTTTTAACTGTAAATGGACTGCAACATGAGAAGATGCATTCAAACTCATAATAGAGAAGTTGAAAACTGCCCCTGTTTTAGGATTTGACAATCCCAATTTACCCTATATCGTGCAGACCGACTGCAGTTTCCATGGACTGGGTGTGGCTCAATACCAAGTGCAGGATGGTCACAAGAGCGTAATGGTAAAAGGAGGTACCCTACAGCAAACCAGTTTTTAGCTTTCAAGTAGGCTGTCACAGACAGAATTCTATACTATCTCTAGAGTTAAGTTTGCAATCCTGACAGACAATAACCTATGGACTTAAGTTTTGATGTCTGCCAAGCATGATGCTGCAGGAAACTGGTAGCTTGCTGCCAACTTTCATTTCAATATACAGTACAGAGCAGGCAAACAAAATCAGGATACCTATGGTCTATCCCGATGCTTATAGAGTCTGGTAGCCATACAGAAGCACAGGATGAAGGATTACTGCAGTTGAATGGCTCACTTTGTAAAGACGGACCCTGAATCAGTCTTCTCCAAATGGGCTGTCAAAGCTGTCTGACATAAACATGAAATGAGTTTAACAGAACTACTTAAACTGAAGGGGGGGCTCATCCACTGACCATCATAGAGTGTCTTTCTATGGATGTAGATAGTAGCCCAGCAGAATTGTCAACCTGTGGTTGGGATCAAGCACTCTTCCCAAATTGTCACTGCAAGTTGGGCCTGCAGAACTACAATGTTACCCTACATTCAGCAGCAATCATTGACATTGACACCACTTGAAAATTCCTTACCGTGTTATGCAACGGGAGGATAGAGAAGTACTGTTCATGCTAAGGGATCTGGATAAACTTGTAATTGGGGGCCAAGCAGGGTAGCTGTGTAGGCAACCTATTGTGTTTCTACCTTTTCTTATTTTTACATCCTCTTCTTCTCTTCCCATTGGAATCTATGGCAGCCCCAAGGACTGTGAGGTAAAACATTGTGAAATTTGGCACACTCATTGGGGACAGTCTCCTGATCCTTTTCACCAAGTTTCTTGTCCCCCATTGGAGCACTCTAGAGCCACCATCGAGTCAAAGTTGGAGGTGCGTTTAGGCACCACATTTTTTGAACACTATGCCCGATTTTCAAAAATGTTGCAGGAAGCAAAAGGGCATTTTGGCTAATAACTATTAATGTGTTTGCCTTAATAAAGTTATTCCATCTTGTTAAATCCAAAGCCTGACACATGTTAACCTGTCATGTCAATATAATTGATACGGTCACCATATTGGATTTTATTCAAAGGTGTTAAAGGTCCATGACATGAAATGTTCACTTTAGGCGGTTATTTAACATTAATATGAGTTCCCCTAGCATGTCTTTGGTCCCCCAGTGGCTAGAAATTTTGATAGGTGTAAACCAAGCCCTGGATATTCTTCTCCGCCTTTGAGAAAATTAAGGCTGAAGCGCTCGGTTTTGAAAATGCTGGTTTTATGACGTCATAAGAGCAAAGGTTACCTACCCACCAATGAGAAAATTAGCTACGACCGTGCGAGCGCGATATTGGTTTTCCTCGAGACATCATGGCTTGCAAACGACCGAAGCATGGCAATCAGCCCCGCCTCTTTCTTCATCATAGCATTTAAAGCTACAGAAACAGCACATCCTTAGGAAAGCTCATTGTGGGACTGCTCGTAGTGGCTGTAATTCTGCACAAAGGCTGAAATTCGGGAAAGAAACTTCAGATACAGTATCAGGGGACCTAGGGGCCTATATAAAAGCATCCAAAAATAGCATGTCATGGGATCTTTAAAACGTGTCACAGACCAGACATTTTACAAAAATGATCAGATTTGGCATAGATGATCTTCAGTCCAAGCCTCACAAAGAGTATCAGATGGATTTTTGATTTTCAAACCATTTGTCCGGTAGAGCCAATCGAAATCAGGGGTTAGCCGTCCAAGTTTGTTGATGTATTCACACCAAACTTGGTGTGTGTACTCGGAAACCTTTTCTGAAGTTGTCTAAAATGAGCACTCATTATCTGGAAGCTTTTTCTTCCCAGTGTGTTTTGAGTCATTTGATCTGCTTGCCCCCCTCATTGCTGCTTGCAGCTATATTTGACAACGGAGTTCTGTACAGGAAATGCATGCACGAGCAAGACATTTTCTTCCAACAAAGTACAGAGAGACAAAGAAAAATGTTGCATGGATTGGTCATATGGGAATTGACTGGATCTCATTCGCATTTGCTTCTACTGGCCACATTTGTCAGCCAATATTGATGAAAAAGTCAAATCCTGCAGTCTGAAGCCTATAGTCTGCATACATACAGTCTGCATGGATTATCTGTCACTTGAACCAGATGGCCGGGGTCCAAAGAACATCTTAATCAGAACTGACCACTTCACGCAAATGCTTATTTTGACATATGTTACCTCTCGACACCACGGCTCCACCACCCGATCACTACTGCTCAGACTCTGTCTTCAAATGACATCACACATCATACAAATAAAAAAATCCTGTATCGGGATATTTTGGAAGTGGAGATGCGTCTTCCATCTTTATACAGACTACAGTCTATGGTTTGATCTCACAAATTCGGATCTCAAACACTTTTGTTTGTGCATTTGTAGTGGCGTGAACTTCTACTTGCTCTGTAGTAGGCCTATCTATACAAAAAAAGCCTATTTGGTGTGACATTGGGTTTTTAAACCCCCAAAAAGTTGTTTCAGTCACACTGTAAATCTGTCTTTCTATCATATGATCTTAGCTAAGGATATTGTAAATACACATTTCTGTTCATGAACAAATGACTAAAAAGTACTATACAAATACATTTACATTTATGCATTTAGCAGACGCTTTTATCCAAAGCGACTTCCAAGAGAGAGCTTTACAAAAGACATTGCGAGCAGCCAAAACATGAAGCATACATTGTGAAAAACCAAATAAGTGCCAAAGAGAAGAACCATAAGAGCATGCAGTTAAACAAGTTACAATTAAACAACATGAAACTCAAAAGTGCAAGAGTGTACCTGTAGAGTGTACCTGCAGTACAAGATAGCAAAATATACAGTTAAAACAGTTATCAGTTTATGGCTTGTTTGATTTTACATTCAAGCATAAACAGTTAACTTTTAAAATCACGACCCATACGTTCCAGTCCAAACAGTAATCATCCACCTCCTTCTGTGACTCTCCATACTCAGACAGCAGTGGCAACAGCTACCAGTAGTCACGCTGCTGCTCCCAAAGGCAGCCATAAGGATTAGGAATAAAATCAACAGCTCCAATCCAAATACACAAACTCATTTTTGGGAGGCCAGGCTGGGAGACGGGACAAGTCTGGGGAGTCTCAGGAGCCAGCTGGACCAGGGATGTGGGAGCTGTTTGTTGCGGGGAAGGGGGCTGGTAGCCAGTCCGGTTGGTAGAAGTGGATGTTGAAGGTCCGTGCCCAGTTGGCAAACACTGTCTTCTCCGTAATGAAGCGATGGTGGCTGCCGCCACGGCCTTGTTCATGGGAGAGGTACATGGCACACTCATCAGGACCTGAAGGCTCGTAGTAATGATAGGGCATGGAGGGATGGTGGAAAGACCTCGAGGAGGAGGATACAAAAGGGAAGGTGTGGGGAAAGAGAAAAAAGATCATACAACATTGATGTGCCAACATCTGCTTATCAAGTCTACAGTAATACCATTCCCTAGTGCACACCATCATAGACTTAAAGCTGAGAGGAGCCCAAATAATCTCAGCACAGAGTTGAAATTTAATCTAATCTTTTGATGTCAGACTTATAACTGGATCCATCCCTCTTCCATCCTCCCATCCCACCCTCTGCTCCTACAAGAATACATGCGTAGTTAATATACTAAGCAGTTATAATCTATTCAAGTAGTGCTGAAATTCTTTAAGTTGGTACATACCTACAGAAGTCAGGAGCCACCATGCCATAAACATTAATGCTGTCACACAGCTCCAAAGCTATAGCCATGGTGAACCAGCCTGTGCTCAGCCATGAGTTGGATACCCTTCTGAGGATGAGATACACAGAATTACATACAAAAATGTTCACAATGTTTTATCGGACTGCATCTCAATGTTATGGAGTTCAAACCAGAATGAACAAGCATTTTGACCACTTTCCTGCAAACCACAGTCGTTAACTTTTTCTACTCATGTTTAGTCACCGAGGTAAATAATGAAATACTTTTCCCGTTGTATTTAAATGAAAGAACAAATGATCGTTCACTTGGACGTCGGTAAATATTTGTTTAAGGAATGCAGTAGAATGGAATGCTATTGTGTAGTGAGAACAATCAGTGGGGATGTTTCTTGAGTCTGGACTATCCAGTGTCTCTCTGGAGATATCTCATCTGGCAGTCATGCCACTGCTGTCTGGGTTGATCCTGTTAGCTGGGGTGTCCTTTGCCAGGGGGCACTGACAATGCCAGGGCTGCTGCCAAGTTGAGTCTGTTTGGACCTGCAATTTGTCTCATCTCCAAATCCTAGTTTAGCTACAGTATATCTTCTTGCAAACTGTGTGAGCTTCTCTCACTGTCTTCCTATTGGCAGATAACAAAGCACCCCCAATACCATCTAACCTGTGCACAGTAGACTACCTGTCATGCATCTAGATATCTGAGCAGGTCACATTTGATCATCAATCAATCAATGCTGATTAATGATTTGGTATTCAAGCAGCTCTCTGTTCCATGTATAATACAATAAATCCAAACTGCATCATCTTCCATTTAATTTGAGCATTAGACCTATCCTAGTAAATGTCTTAGCACAGAGAGCTTACGTAACTAAGTAAACTACAAACACTGTAGGGATTTAGGTCAAAGCCATAGATGTCAGGTTTTAAGAGGATTTACTTTATGATATGAGGCTATGATAGTCCATTTGAAGCCTGGGTGATGCATTGTGAGATTTATAATCCCATAAATGCAACTGTATGGGTTGGATATTGGAATTCCTGGCCCTGTACAAATGTAAAAAAAGATGTATGTCGTCTTTATAGTACTTCAAATACTCCAAAGCATTGTGTAACTGTTGTCATTACATTGTGTATAATATTTGTCTACCTTTCTTAAGAATAATGTCAGGGAGTCAGGTGGCTGAGCGGTGAGGGAGTCAGGCTGGTAATCCGAAGGTTGCCAGTTCGATTCCCGGTCATGCCAACTGACGCTGTGTCCTTGGGCAAGACACTTCACCCTACTTGCCTCGGGGGAATGTCCCTGTACTTACTGTAAGTCGCTCTGGATAAGAGCGTCTGCTAAATGACTAAAATGTAAATGTAAATGTAATGTAAATATTGTTTTATTACTGTTGCTTGCTTTTTCCCACAGGTACACTTGCACTTATAGCTGTTCATGTTGTTTGGTTGTGACTTGTTTAACTACATGCTCTTATGGTTCTTCCCTTTGGCACTTACTTTGGTTGTTCACAATGTGTGCTTCATGTTTTGGCTACTCGCGATGTTTTTTGGCTATCTTGTTGTTATGATCAGTGACCTATGCACTTTGTAAAGCTCTCTCTTGGAAGTCGCTTTGGATAAAAGCGTCTGCTAAATGAATAAATGTAAATGTAAATGTAAATGTCATTATTGAAAGTTCATGTAAATTACATTAGTTAGTTATCCACTATTTCATTTAGAACAAGTAAGAGTACTTTTATTTTGAAGTCTCAGCTTGAATTCAAGTAAGTCTTGTTGGGCTGCTCTAAGTAAGACTTTGGCAAGCAAATAGCAAACAGGATATTATATGTGCCATTTAAAAAGTTTATGCTGGTCACAACATACTTCTGTTCTATGTGAACTTTTATAAGGAGGGAAGACCATTCCCTTTTGTAGCACTGCAGTCTACAAGGGGTTTTGTATGTCTGTATGTGACTTTGGTAAAATGTTTTTCCACGTGCTGTCCATGCTGTTGTTTTATGTTAAGATGACATGGTCCCTGTATTTTCTCAATACTGTGTGTTTGGTTTTCAAGCTGGATTTGGAGAAAAGAGCTGCAAATAAACCAGTAGCCAAAAAGCCACTTGTGCCTGCCTGTGCTTCAAGGGAATAACACACTGTGCTCAAATCTTTGACTTATTCACTGAAACACAACTTCATTGACAAAAAAACTTAACAAAACCCCCCCAGAACTTTCAACTCGCCTATCTTTTCCAGTCTCCTTCTTGAAGAGCTCGTCAAACTTAGGCATTTTCAGACGAGAGACAATGAACACCTTGAGTTTCGGTAGCATCTTATTGACCAGGAGGAGGTTATTGTAAACTATTCCTTTTCCGTCCTTTCTCATGCAGTTACTGGGCCCCCAGAAGAGAAACACGGTGTCCTGGCTGGAATTGAGCAGCTCCTGTTTGCTCAATAGCACTCTCTGCAGGCTGGAGTGCGCAATGACACGCAGGCTGGTTCGCCTGCCCACATCACGATGGTAGCCGGCCGTGGGGGCATCGTTCATGCGGATGACGCACTCTGTGCGGTCAATCTCGGCCCCCCTCTGGCTGCTTGTGAGGTGGCCTGAGCTGGTCACCAGAGCACAGCAGTTACAATGCATCCGTAGAGGCTGTTGGGGACACAAGAAAAAAACAAAAAAACTGTTGAAGGGTAAAGTGTGGCCAGGAGAGACAATTACTTCCTTTCAAATGGCATATTACCCTCCTGTACTATTACTTGTTATTTCAAACAAGTTTTGGTGTGTACTGTTGGATGCAGTATTATGTCTGATACAGTAGATTACACCGAAAGTGCCAGGATGACATAATTCCTGCGGGTCGCAGTATGCAAGCCTGCATGTTCTTCTGGCTATTCAGACCCACAGCACTCTACACAGCAGAGGAAAGCTCCCCAATGATACAATAGCCGACCAATACAAATGATTATTATACATTATAAGCCTCAAACTGACACTGTCTGTGTCAGTTTGAGGCACAATTATGTGACAAAATAGTATATCCCAAATAATTTGCATTTAATGTTGTGTACACTTTCAACAGCAGGCAGTATGTATTGTAAATCAAAGCACAGCTGCAATACCTACCATACCTTACCTACCAACTGACCTTATTGCAGTTCATAGCCAATTTAGAGATATTTTATCCTTCAAACTTACATTCAATAATGATTGTACTGTAGGGTAGACGTCCAGGTATCTGGACAAGGAGGAATGGTGAGTAGGAGGCAGGTAGTCTAGTACTTTAGTTATGTTTGATATTTTCACAATACACATTCACAATTCACACAGATTCTGGAGATTTGTAGAGTGCGAGGAGAGGCCTTTCATAGGAACTGTGCACTGATATGGAAAAATATGAAAATGGGTTCACAAATCAAAGAATAATACAATCAAAATGAAGGAAATGTATCCTCCCAGACATCAAACTCCAGAGCAAACCTATGGATGTGTGCAATTTCACAGGCAAGCTGGAAAAATGTACACGCTAAATTCTACTGCTCAATCAATACCGGAGCACAGAGAAGGCCATACAAAAGGGCAGCTCATCTCTTATACTAAAATACCTTTTCATGAATTATTCCAAGGTTTTCTGTCCAGGGCCATTGGCATTCATAGATGTGCTCTGGTTCTGGTACTCTGCTGGGCCGAGCAGGACCTTGGCTCAGCACACACATGCATGCAGGTGAGATAAGCAGCACAGCTGCCTATCTGCTTTCCTGCACTTCTATTAACAGATGTAGTTCCTATATGATCCAAGAAAGTAAGAAAAAGGGAAAGTTTGTCAGCATTGAGCCAAAAATAATGTCATTGTTTGTGCTCGGTCTATCGCGTGAAGATAAGCAATCCCTTTCATTCATTCAGTCATTTAGCAGACGCTCTTATCCAGAGCGACTTCATCATACCATAGTACAAGCACTACAAGTCTCCCACTGCAGAATAAGAAAGTACTTTTTGATCATAGTGCCTTATCAAATTATACATCTGACAAATGGTCAAGAAATAATCAACGCTCCACCAAATAATACCATAATCCCATAATTTCATGCCTTGATATGAAAATAACTATATTCTCAGATTAAATTCCAATTTGATGTCTCAGATAATCTGATTCATCGAACTACCATTCCGTTGGACTTTATAATAAAATTATAATATTACTGAAATAAAAAATAAATAAAATTATAATGCACAGTGCCCGTGATGCAGTCGGTGATTAAGATGTCAGTGAAACACACCAAAACAGATTACTTGAACTATAGATAGTGCACAGTGCCCGGGATGTTGTTGGTGACACCCACAGATTTCTGGAATTATAGATAGATGCCCATAATGCAGCTGGTGATGACAGTTCTTCTCAGTGGCTTTGGTACCTATATTTCTCAGATCACAATCGAAAATCTCTGTAATCTCTGAAGTACTTGTTTAATTTAATCTATTCTAATCACTTATGCACATTGTGAAATACATTTCTCACTATTTTAAACAAATTGCCAATGCTGTGGCACATTCATGCAAATAATTATGTCGCCTTCATTTGTCTACTGTTTCCTACGTAATAATTTGCTTATGTGATGTTGATCAAAACGTATTATATTGGTTTTCTGTTGAATTTTTTTATCACCACAAACATCTAGACATTTAGTACATTACAGAAGTCATTAGCCTACATGGAGCTACAATTGTTGAGTGAGTTGTCTGCTATGTTTACATTAACTTTAGTATTTTTTCCTTTGTGCTATGCGATGCTGTAAAATAGTATTTTCTGTATCGCATTCGCATAAATAAGACAACAACTGACCGGGGAGACTTAATTTGTACGAATATTGTCCATGTTGTAATGCCAGTTTGTGGATCGCTATGTCCATGCTTCAAGAAACCTCCGAAAGACTTTCAACAGGCTTTTGAACAAGAGAGGTGGTGATCTGTGTAATTACACTTTCTTCTTCAGCTCTCCTTGTTTTGGCAAGACTACTCCCATATTTTCTTAAATATTTTCCAACTACTTGCAAAGCTCCCAGTTATTACTGTGTAAATTATCAGTTATAGCTTTGTTCCAAAAGTGTGTAATTACATTTTGGATCTCCATCTTGACCACCTCATGTTGTAACACAGAGTTATTAAGCTTCCAGTAGGAAGCTCTGCAAAGGTTATTGTTAGAGGCAAAACGTTTTGTCAATACAAATAGCTCTATGACAAATAAAATGACCAGAAGGGTCACAGTCGGGGTGCAAAATACTTCCATTGAAGTTATTCTTTAGAGTAATAACTCCAGCAGAGCGTTCAGAACCATGAGAGAGCCACACATCATTACCTCACTGAGATCTCCAGAAGTTGACGTCTTTAGCAACTGAAAAAAGACTCTTGAAAAAAACATAAATATGTTTTAAGCTGTTTGGCAAATAGAAATAATGCTTTGCGTTTTACATTATTTCTCAACCCCCTAGCATTGAGTGACACAATAGATAACGACAAAGTGAAATATAAAACAAAATAGGCTACTAAGAGGTAAACAACAATCGCAAATCGAGAAAGAATATAATGGAAACCAGCGTATAGATATAAATGATTGAGTGAGATAGATTAGCATAACAATGCTTACAGCCAGAACAATAAACAAATATATGTGAGAGAACAAAGGTTGTGCCCTTGCCGAAGGCAAAGCACACCCAACAAAGAGTTTGTTCACTGCCTTTATTGCAGGTAAAGAAAATCTGAAGTGAGAGAGCAAATGAAATGTCAAACGTCCAATATTCCAGAAAGCCTGTAGTTATAACGAAGGTTAAATCACCTTGGAACCGGGAGTGGGATCTGCTCACATCAGAGGTAGCTATCTAAGCAGTCTATGTTGACCACCAGGCACAGTCTATGACAGTCCTCAAGGAGGAAGGTTGATTTCGGATCCGTTGATGAAGGCGCGCCCTCCGATGAAGTAGGCCGCTTTCCCTTAATTCCTTTCGTGCTTTTTCTACAATTGGCCACAGTTTCTCTCTCCTCTCTCTGTCTGCTTTCGAGAGGTCTTCAGCAAATCGTAGATTGTTATTGCGTAAGAATGTAGATTTCTAGACTGCTCTCCAAATGGCATCCCTATAGGACGGCGATGTGAACTGGAGAATGACACCTCTAGGCTTGGAGTCAACCTGCCGTCTCGTGCCAAGGCGATGTACAGTGTCGACAACATCCGCTAGCTTAGACTTCTCCGCAGGTAGGATAACTTGGCAGACTTTGATTGTCTCTTGCCGCACGTTCTCCCCATCAGCTTTGGGAACTCCATACAGTTTCAGGTTCCACCGTCTGGAGTAGCTTTCAAGTTCCGCGATTCTTCTTTGGCACAAGTCCACCTTTCCCTCCTCCACTTCGACACGCTTTTCGATGTGGGCTACCTTTAACTTAACATCCTTGATTTCCAAGCATACAAAGTCAACAGTTTTTTTAGCCCTCGATTTTCATTGCGTTGTCGCCAACCATGTTCTCTATGGAATCGGACCTTGCATTGATTAGCCTGGAAAGAGTGGCGATAACATCATCATTGGCAGTGATATATGGGCCCAGTTCAAACATGCCTTTCTTGGAAGCTGGAGGTTTGCTGGGGGTTATAGGCAAATAATGAAAATCTTCATCTGACAAGCATCTGGCGACAATTTTTTTGCTTATCCAAACAATGTCGATCGCGGCACTGCACTCTGTTGGATTATAACAAGGACACTTGAAAAATACAAATTTTGCAGATTGTCCTGTTCTCGAGATATTCGTTGGAAACTTGCTGCCCTACAATCCATGCAGAAATAGAGACTTTATCACACCTCATGTTGAAAGACAAAATGAAATTTAAACCTTCGGTTGGGGTATCTGAAAGACTTTCACAAACAGCATTCATCAGAAATATATCATGATAAAATAACGGTTGATCCAACAGAGGAAATGATTTGTTATACCAGAACAAGAAGGAGCGTGCAGGGGTGTTTACTGCATCAACTTCTAGGTAATTTCGCAGACTTTGAAGGCCAGATAAAATGGGAATTTGCGCATGTCCGCTGCTTTTCCATGCATTTAGAACCTGACTGATATTGTGTTCTCTGTGATCAATCATCCCTTACCCAGTCCAAGCATACCAACTCTCCTGAATTAACATTGTGTTTACCAGAGATTTAGGATGAACCCAACATCCTGACACATGGTAAACTAGATTAGCTGAGTCAAAATGAACAATCAAAGGATTTAAGTACTACCAGCAGCAGTAATAGCAAAATAATAAACAAAGAGTA
Organism: Osmerus mordax; assembly: GCF_038355195.1. Lineage (NCBI taxonomy): Eukaryota > Metazoa > Chordata > Actinopteri > Osmeriformes > Osmeridae > Osmerus > Osmerus mordax. Next base: position 4,431,404 of record NC_090076.1, on the reverse strand, counting down.
TTAAAAGTACAGCTCCAGCTCTAACCCAGGCAATTAGTCCAAACTGACTGAACCACACTGACTCCATACTGATTTGTATCAGCCTTTTATGCTCTCCCCCAAAGAGGGACTCTCAATCATACTGCTTTCAGAGCAAGGTCATTCTATTCAACTTCTTCTAAGGAACACAACTGCACTAATGACATTCCACCAATATTTGGGACAGATTTGTATCCAGTCCTTTTCACTTTTTTTTCTCTTTAATATGACATCAGGGAAAAGGACAATCATATTGAGATGAGGGTGGCTTAGAGGCCCCTGGCTAAGAACACAATCTTCTAAAAAACCTCCAGGCAGGTTTTTACTTTCCACGAGAGAGTGAACAGCTGTCCCTCACAATGAGGATGAAGAAATGTTTTTGGACTACTGAAGAATGTATCGCTAAAAGTTATCAGTGGGGAGGATGGAGGGGGCTGCGCTTCTTAATGGTATTCTGAAGGTGACACCAGAGGTGGATTTAGTGCCTCTCGAAGTTAATTGCAAATGGATGTTCCACACAAATGTAGCCCAGCTTGGAATTGTACATGCACAATGAGCATGACTTTTGACAGACTGTGCTCTAGTGTTGCTTGTGGCAAAAAGCTTCTTCATAGAGCATCTTACAACAAAATAGGCTTACTCTTATCTTGAGAGAACCATGTAATCTCAGAATCTGATTACATTAACTAGGAAAGGTTTCAAAACACTGATCAGCTTTCAGACCTGGAATAATAAGTAATAACACAAACACATACATACACACACACAGGTTTTGTTATTAGGGTTTATAAAGGGCAGTGAGATTGATGCTGCTGACTACTCTACAAAGGTCAACATTTTTAACTGGAATCGGCAAAGCATCTGAGGTGAGGAGGCAAGGTAGAAGAGGGGGGTGGGTGTTTAAATGAGTGAGTGACTGCAACTCTAATTAATTTAGAAGGGAAGCCATCACAAAAAAAAACACAACCAACTGGTAACTGGCAAGTTCACAATATTTGCTGTTTGTGTTGCTGGGCAAAATACCAAGGTTTGAGTTTAATTGTGAAAACTGAAATATTATGGTACAGCAAGGGCTAGGGTTGGGACTAGGTTAAGAAAAGCAAATACATTTGAAACAGAACAGTCCTTTACTAGGAAGCAAAAGTAGGTCTTTCACTTCACTCATCCTTAAACACACATTTGGGTCCTCTTACTGTCTGTAACTGCCACATACAGTACATTGTAAGGTATTTATAGCCTTGAAACACCAACCAAGTCTGTCTACAGTATGCACTTTAACGCAGTAAGGTTATTTGTATACATGCATTTTCATTGCTTGGATAGATGGATGGAATTTGTGTAAAGACCACATTAATCATGAAGCAGAAACCAAGTAGCTTAGTTGGCCATCATAGTAATTGTTAACTGTTATTTAAATCCTACCTTTCACTAACACTTCCAATAATTCCACAAAAAGAACAAATGATCGAGCAACAAGTTTGGATTGAATCCTTTTTTCAAACGTTGTCAACTCCATTGTCCAAAACACAATGTTGTTTGGCTCATTGCTTCATAATCCTTTCCACCAAAATGATGGATTGTGTAGCCCTATCCTCATCCTTACAAGGCAATCTATAAAAATGAACATATTTGTGAATCTTCTACTACTACTAAAGCATACCTCTGAGAAAACCAACCACATTGAGGGCACAATGACCAGCCCTTACCCTGACAGTTTGGTAGGATACATGTGAGCTTGTTTAATGGTTGAGATACAAGATACAAGGATTAAAGGTTTTCTGGAAATTAGCATGGGATGTTGGCTAATATTTGTACAGTTATAATGGAGGAAGCATTCATCTACTTATGGGTGAGAGGCTTGTGGTAGAAATAAAATAGTTCTTACATGAAACTGCAGTCATCTAGTCTTATTTAGTCAACAGTGTGATCAGCTCAAAGTTAAATGTTTTTGCGTAATTGGAAAGTATGTATTTAGCTTGAATGATCTTGGGTGGGGTGGTTCAGGAGGTACAGAGGGTCATCCAGTGGTTGGCTGTAACCATGTGTCAAAGTGTCCTTGAGCAAGACACTGAACCCCAAGTTGCTCCTGATGGGCAGGACAGCACCTTGCATGGCAGCTCCGCTGGTGTGTGTGAATGAAAGGCAAATATGTAAAGAGCTTTGTGTGCTGCTAAAGTACAAAAAGGTGCTACTTAAATGCAGTCCATTTACCATTTTATCCATCCTGCAAAGTTTCTCTGCTTTTATGAAAGACATTACCATGATAATTCTTAAAGGCAGGGTAGATAAGTTTTTCAAACCTAGCCATTTTGGCTTGAGTTCGAAAGGATTCCAACCAAAACCAGTCTATCTTCCTAAAGTACTAAAAGTACATATTTCATGGCATAACCATCAATTATGAATTAGAAACAGAGTTAACTACATGAGACTTTTGATACGGGTTCATCCTGTGTGTTAGTACTAAAGATATTATTGCAGTTCCACAGAAGACAACATAGTCCAGACCAAAAAACATAAAACTGATGAGATGTACTATCCTATTAGTGTGTTTCTATAGCAACAGTTTATTGAAATTACCTGAAACTGCACTCAATGTAGGTAAATTAAATTCATTGTGAACATGGCCGCAAACCAAGTATGTATCCAAAGAAAAGAGACGTGAGGCAAAATAGAAGAGAGAGAGAAAGATAGAGAAATGGATGGAGAGGCGAACAAACAGACAGTCAGACAAACTAATTGTTCCCCCATTGAGATTATTGGGCATCATCATTTAAGGCAGTATCAGTATCTGCACACCAGTGGATATCTTTCTTGGTCAAATAGCTATGTAGAGAACATAATGGTTTTATTACAAATGTAAAACATATTGCATTCAATATAACTCATTTAAGTCATTGTGCCTTTTCCACAGATTAGAATGTTACAATTTTACGATACTGATCTACAATGATTTTTGAAATGAGAAAACATATAGGAAAACTCTTCTTAGCTTTCTTTACAATATTTACGAATGTCCTAGACGTGTGTTGTGACTTACCTTCTGGTCGTTAATGTTAGTGTATCCCTCTAGGAGTGATGACAAACGTCTTTGAGTCTTTTTCTGTGTTTTCCCGAGCTTCTTGTTCGGCGGTCCAGCAGCAGCATCCGACTGGTACGGTGATGTGCGGGTGAATCTGAGGTTATAAACCATGATACTGGTGCCCATGGTAATAATGATGATACCGATAACTCCATGTCGCTGGAAAACAAAATACTAGTTGAAGTTTATTTGTATTGCAATTAGTGTGAGCGAGAATAAATGTTAACGCAAATGTAGGCTATTCACTGGCTAAAGTTGACTAAGCAACCGACTCGGAATCGCTGACAATTAAGATAAGCGTGATTCATGGTTCACATATCGAATATTAAACCAACTAAAGCCATTAGGCCACGAGCTCATAGAATATCTGTAACAGCAACCTATTTCTCGGGAGTTTTAAAATAGTTACCACTCGCGTCTTCATTTTGCATTCAATGAGTAGACAACACGTCAATTTGCACGCTCAATAAAGGCAGACCAATCACGCATCAAATTAGCTTTTCCAAACTGCAAAAGAAGCAACAATTGATTTTCTACTGGTAGTATATTACAACTAAAGCAGGCGCATCCGATCTACGATAGATCCTACTAGTAGGCTGTATGACGATAGACGCATATCTATAGTTTCCATGGTCTTAATGAGCGCAGTTGCATCTGATGTAATTCCCACTTATTAGAGTGGGAATTACTATTATTATATCCCACTTATTAGAGTGAGGGTCTCTTATTAAGCTTGTAATAATATCAACTAGTCAAACCAGGTAAAATATATTGTTTTCGTATCATGATAGTCAACGGAATCTAACTTTAGATTTGACATCCATTGACTAAGGTGTCGTGAATACAAATGCATTGCCTTTTTCTAATTAGCTAGTGCCAATGTAACCTACGTGCTTGTTTTGGGATTTGGCTGACATTAGGTTCTACTATTTATCTGCATGCACACAGGGTTTCCTGTGCACTCCACCACAGACACTGGTACCCCCATGTGAAGCAGAGATACCATCTCCTCATCTAAAAACGGCAACCAGAGCACCAGAGCCCCTCACAGGAAAGTAGATTTGCTGGAAGCTATGATCTAGACTGAATGTGCTGGGAAATGGGAATCAGTCTTTTTATAGCCGACCTCTAATTTCATTTAGTCTCCTCCTTTACATTTGAATCTGGCTTTCATTTCCTGGTGAAAAACAAACATTGTTCGGTGAGTCTCTCTCTTAGAAGTTGGAACATATAATACGCAAAAGCTGGAGGGAATTGATAAACAAAGCTATTTTCTCCCAAGACACTACACATCTTTCAGCATATTTGTGCAAAACCAGGACAGGTGAGAGGAAATCCTTGAGATAAACATTCAAGAAATGCCTTTAATAATTTCCCAGATACTTTTTGATCCATTGTTTAATTACTTAGGTTAATTGGCTTGGGACTGATATAATAATGATTGATTTACACATTTGAAACAGAATATGATTGATATCTTGTTACAATTATAATTAATTGTACGGTAATTATAATAACTACCCATGGATTAAAGGAATATCTTGAGAGGTCAGTCAATTCAACCAATTTAATCAGTCTGTCAATCGGTCCCTTGGTCTGGATCCAAGGTCACTTTAAACTGTATCACACTGGGAAGTATATTTTGGGGGTTTATTGATCTCATATGGATTCCATCCCAAGCTCTTATTTCCACTGGGCTTTTCTTAATGGGGTTAGTGAGGTTAGAGTGCTCTGTCAGTTAAGAGTATCCCGTTTCTCTTGGACCTCTTTTTTTTTCAGGATACATTATGTTGTAGCCAGATTAGACTTTTTTCCACGAGACAAGATGGTTTCTCTATTAGTTTCAAAAGGGTGACATATTGTTTAATGGCAATCCCTTGTTCAAATAGTATCTCAATATATCATTCACATTCTGAATTTTAGGGCAGGGGAGGCACATTTTCACCTGGGGTGAGAGGTGGTTGGAGTATCAGTGTTACTCCAGACAGTGGTGGCCAAATCTCCTCTCGCTGTATGTGTGCAGTGCATTGGAGAAGAGTATAATGAATTGCATAATGCTTTGGGGCTGAAACTCCCTTCCTGCAGCTTCCTTGGAAGATTTCTCTCACTGTTCTTTGAATCCTCTTCTGTCCTGATGACAATGGGTTTTAAATTCATATTGGGGTGACTTGACAGTGTCTGATGTCCCCCATTATTTAATATGATGTGCATGTCATTGAATTGCTAGCATCTCCAGTCTGTTACATGGATCTTAATTAAGACTATCTAAGATAGTCAGAGCTATCCAGGTACTGCTTCAATCTAGCAAAATGAACCATCATCTCTTTGTTTATGTTGACGAAGATTGGTATTCTGGAACCTTGTTCGAAGGCTTTTTCATCTCAGAATGGGTTTTGTGTGGAGACAGATGCAGTTAGAACCAACAATGCCATGAGTTTAAATGTAAAACTCCCTTTAAAATATTTCCTGTTGGGAAAATAAATGAGAACATTTGTTTGCCTGCTCTAAGGATTAGTTTAGAAATGTATTAAAATGACACACAGAGAATATTCCTTTTGTGACTTTGCTGGTGTGAGGACTATATTGTTATACTTCAGTGATTGCCACAGGCACCACACAGTTTGGAGATGTGTTGCATCTCATAACATAACTCATGGGAGTACAATGACAGAAGGGAGAAAGAAATCATAGCAAAACTTTGTCATTACTGTAACTTGACTCTGCTTTCCAAAGGAGCGACAGACGGCTGGCTACCCGTTCTTTACCAGACACAATGCAGGAGAGGACTAGACAGCTCTGCTTGCATCTGTTTTATAGAAATGTGACCAGATGATCATTACACAGGAACAAAGCAAGACAAAAAAGCAGAATGTTAATGTATTCTGGACAGATGCTAAGCAGGGGCTTTGATTCTGGGTCTTTGTGGGTTTAATATCTACCACTAATGCAGACCTAACCAGAGCAGCAGGTGTTGCAGATAATAATGTTGCAAATATCTGGAGAATGTCCCCTGTACTGTGTGTTTTAGCCTCTATACCCTCAATGAAATTGATCTAAAGAAGCATTTGTGAAATGTACTCGTTCTGATTTCTGTGATGGTTTACTAAAACTGAAGCAATCAGTTATTGACAAAAAAAAGATCTTCAGTATGCACATGCCCATGTATATGTAGGGGGTTTAATTATCAGCCAAACAACCAAAACTATTTCCCTCGGTTTAAAGGAAGAGGGTAAACTGAACAATGTAACCAAATAATGCCAATACCAATGGAATTACAGTTATTTGAGTTTATGGGTTAAATCATTACATTTTAGTCATTTAGCAGACGCTCTTATCCAGAGCGACTTACAGTAAGTACAAGGACATTCCCCCGAGGCAAGTAGGGTGAAGTGCCTTGCCCAAGGACACAACGTCATTTGACACAGCTGGGAATCAAACTGGCAACCTTCAGATTACTAGCCCTATTCCCTAACCGCTCAGCCACCTGGGAGCGGTTAGGGAGCAAGAATTGTCAAAGGAAGGTTAAATGAATTATATATTTAATAACATTGCAAATGAATGAAATCAATTACAAGGCAAACATGTTACAAAATGAAGGTTTTAAATCTTACCTGCTCTACCATGATTATTGTATATCAGAGAGAGAAAGAGTAAGAGGTGAGCAAGGAGAAGGAGTAGGACAGCTGAGCTGAGGAGAAGCCCTCAGGAGATCAAGAATCCACAGAACAATGATGTACAATTCCCTTTATACCCAAGAACAACCAATCAGACCACATATTGACCCTTATTTATCAACATATGACTAGCAATGCTACAGTAAGTTACACAATGAGGTGTGAGACCCATCAAAGAGAGACAAGCAACTCCAGATTTTGGAATATGAAAAGTGGGGGTAGGATGACACCCAGTCTTACACATACATTTAAATGGATTAATTTATGCAAGTCTAGACCGTTTTTTTGTGTAATAAAAGGCACCAGTAGAAAATTGTGACTGTTTTCTCCTCTTCCATTGTTTCTCCTCTACATTAGTTAATTTAGCAATGATTTTATGTGACGGTTTTATCCAAAGTAGCATACAAATCGAAGGAAACCACTGAGCTGTACTTATCACCACAGGTATGTGAGGCATTACATACATTAGCTCAGTGTAGACTGGTAATTACCATAACTTCCCAAATATGAAGTTAGTATTTTATAAAGTTAAATATCTCAGTCCCCCTTTACCTGTGAACATTCTGAGCTTCATCAGACAGATGACATAGTCTTTGAAACTTGTAATTCCTTCCCTCCTGTAGTTCTTGACTATGACATTCAGTGCTAGTGGGCTTGTGCCAAAGCCTGTTATAAACAACAAAACACATAAGAAAATCAAAACTTACCCTAACCATTTCAGTACACATAAAAATATTAATTCAGAATACTATAAGATTCACTACAAAATGTGCAGCCCTCTGAATATGTCAACAAAAACAACACAGCCCGTGTGTGCACTCACCCATAGAAGAGATGGACTCTCTCACTCTTGTTATGGTGACATTGCAAGAAGTTTAGCTTCAACATATTCAGTGATTGATAAAGCTAGTCAAACTCATTGAATCACATCCATCCTGACACGTCTCTGCTGCTATATCTGGCCACATCCCAAGTTGAAAAAGCGCTGTGAAGCACAATGAACAAAGTAAGATAACCAGCACTTCTTCAGCGGTCAGTTCCAAGTAGATGGTTACTAGCTAGATACGCCATTGTGGCAAATGCGTGTAGAAAGGATACATCCATCATAGTATTCTGCAGAGCAACATTCTGCAGTCCTCCTGGCTGTAAACTGTGAGTGAAGATAAGCCAGTCACTGAATCATTGGACCCATACAATGACCCACAACTAATGACCATCATGAGAGTGTACTTACTGATCTCAGTAGCACTGATACCAGACTGAGTCAGTCAACTTCAGCCTTAATCTGCACATCCTGTGCATAGGATTCACAATTACAAGAGACAATGACTTGCCCTACTCTGCCTACAGTATGAAAGCACGGATTATATGAAGTACCAATTACTTCAGATGAAATATGTTAGGATTAGGATGACTGTTTTCCTGCTCCTGGGCCTGCTGTGTGTAAATGGATAACTTTTATGGTTATTACGGTATGGAGCATATGTACGTATTTTCCTGTTGCTGGCTGAATTTTTAAGACAGTCTAACTAGCTGTTAAAGCACATTTTTCTATCATTGTACTTCTGCTATAAATTTAATGAATAGAAAATACACTTTATATAACCATGCTCATTTTGCTCATTTTAAGCTGAAAGCTCACATCTCGACTTGAAATGTTTTGAATAAAAAGTTGATTAAAGTCTGCCTCTGACCTTGATGCCAAAAATGAATGGAAGTCAATGGAAGACACAATTCCTTGCTGATTGTTTCAATGTTACCAACTCTGCTCATGCATCACAATTTTCAGATTGACTAGCTGTTAAAAGTTGTGAAAATCTTGTATACTTTTCATGCTGTAAAATGAATGGAAGACAATGGAAGATTTCATTCAATGTTAATGACAGACATTTCTCTCTACTGCATGCTCAATTTATTTATTTTTGTACTTTTTCAACCCCTTTAGCAATATTTAAGCATATGAGATTTAATATATTTTTATCTGACACTTTTTTCAGAAAATGTACATCACTATGATATTTTAAAAACTTTGTTAGGCGATTGTTTTGAGAACACAAACCTAATACCAATTGTGCGACACTCATTCAGATGTGTGAAGCGTTCTAGAATCACTGATTGGATGGTATTAAGTAATTTCCTAACTTTATTGGGGAACTTACTTAATTTAGATTATAGGGAACCAAGTTGACCACAACTGCAGCTTCTTAGTATTCACAGTGCAGACTTGGAGAAATAGAAGTAGATAACTGTCTATTCTTGCCTCTGATTTAGAACTATATCAAGTCAAACTGACTGGAAATGTGCTGGGGTAAAATGACCCACTATCTCACAAAATTGTAGAGATGGTCCATTATTTTCTTGCACCAACAGGGAAGATAACGGCAATCAACTCACATCTGTCATGTTCCACATTTAAATTAGGTAACAAAAAATTGGTTTCTTGTTGAACATTGTCTTTCAGCGTTGTTGATCAGATAAACTGACATCCCCTGGTACATTATCATTTTAGACATTTAGTGATTTTTAATCAATTTGTTTCAATCTGGCTAACGTAACATCTAGATATCTTTAGCTTGTTCTAATCCAATGAAACATAACATGTACCCAAGCATACTCAGTTCAATATATATAATACAGAAATAAAGCATGTGATTACTATATAGATTATGGGGTAACATAATATTCATTGTACTCTTTGTTCCTACAAAGAACTAGGATGTACTAACGTACTTAGTTCCCACTGAACCTTAGTTCTATAAAGCTCTGGTGCAATGATAAACTTAAAACTCCTTTTTGTTTTACTAACCCCACTGACAACAAGCCTTTTGGTTTCAGGGTGCAGTCACCACATGATCTGCCTGAGGGAAGTCTTTTTTTAATAATTTGAATAAAAAATATCACTACCTTTCGATTGTTTAGTTTGTTGAGCCAATTGAAAATAATCAAAGCATAGGCCTACATAATCATGATAATCATGCAAAATGGGGGAGGGTGAGACTACATATTCAAGGGATGTGTCAGTCTGAGGCCATTCAGAACACACAGCATGGAATCTTTTCGGACTGACAGTCCCTGAATACGTAATATCACTAAGTTCCCCACAGAGGACAGTATTGCTCCACCAAGAGTCCATGAGAACAATGAGGATGCTGCACTTTACTGTAAAACCAATGTACAGTAGAGTGCAAATACTCTATAGAGCATCGGGAAAACCCTTTTCATTAAGCATAGTAATACACACCTCAAGTCACATTTTACGTCAAATTCTCCTCACATTGCCCACTATATCTGATCCAGAAACATTGTCGTCTACACAATAGTAGGACTAATGGATGTAGGGGAGTCAGGTGGCTGAGCGGTGAGGGAATCGGGCTAGTAATCCGAAGGTTGCCAGTTCGATCCCCGGTCATGCCAACTGACGTTGTGTCCTTGGGCAAGGCACTTCACCCTACTTGCCTCGGGGGAATGTCCCTGTACTTACTATAAGTCGCTCTGGATAAGAGCGTCTGCTAAATGACTAAATGTAGGCTATTCTATTGTAGACTATTTCGAAGTTCATAGCCTACTACATTTTACAAATAAAACACCAATTATTGAAATCGAACTGCGTAAATATTAAACAAAGATTAGCTATTGATGTAAGTACAATAACGCGAGATGGATCCTTTTTAAATCAACCAACCCATCTTCGGGATCCGTCTCCTTTAAGAGTGTTTTTCCTCGCACAGTTGATGACGTTCTCTCGTGCTGTAAACACTGCTGACGCTCAGATGCGTGGTGGCAGACACAGCTTCAACCAAGGACTTGAGAGCATACTGTATTTGCGAGGACTGGGCCACAAAAAGCTATTTACACCTCAAGAGTCTTATGATATCGCAAAAACTAAGACGGTGCAGTACCCTCTGTACGAAGTGCAATGGCTAGAAAAACGGACATTCCCTCTTCTTACTATGGTGAGTTGCCACAATCGTCTTTGTACGTCGCAAGCTGATCCTTTCTTCTAAGACATTATGACAAAGGGTTGCTTGTATCGGTATGGCCTGGTTGGCATATTGACTTGAAGAAGTTGCTCATGTCACTTGTAGGCTACAAATAATGAATTGGTTCAAGATCCATTGTATCTCTAACATGATCTGATCTAAAGCGATACTTTGAACTAGACAAAGAATTTTCAAGCCATGATTAGGAGACTTGCAAACACAATTTCACCATGAGGAATATTGAGGTCATATTAATAATATAATGACTGCTAAAGTGTGGTCCGATGTGATTTTAGTGTTCGCTGACCTTCGATGTGTACAGTATCAATTTTGAATGCAGATTAAAGCTTTGACTAACTGCATGGTTTTACAATGTCAGAACGACACAGTTGCAGATGCCCAATGTTGTAATGTAGGCAGATTTGACATCCATTCGCTTTTCGTTTTTGCCATGCAGTTCAACAAAACGATATAGGCTAATCCTATGTTTGGCCCAGTGTCAACAAAACAATTTCCTCATACCTCACAATGTAACAACAGTTAATAATTTTAGGAAGATCATGCCAAACAAAGGATTGGCATATAGGCTAAATCATATTAGTTTATCAATGCTAATTTTGTCCAACAATTTCATTCATGCTACAAACATAAAAGTTCAATTATTTTCCTAATAAAAACAGTTGGTTCAATTAGGTACTAAGAGTCAGGATACATATCTTTCTGTGCTGGCTAACCAAATCTAAACTGGTGCTGGCTGTAATCCACATATTTCAGTATCTGAAACAACTGTCATGGGTTAATAGTTGCAAACTGTACAGTGAGAGACATGGCCATGGTGTGGATGTGATGGCAAAGCTTGAGTGTCTGCTTAATGTCATCTCTGTTGAAGCAGCATTTCCCTGCCTACACAGTGTCCCTGTGTCAGTTGGTTCCCAGGAGGCCAGGGTTGTGTCAATCATGCTTATAGCCTGTCAGCTGAGTTCACAATGTGTTCGAGGGATAGCAACTTGCTCTCGCTTCTCTCCAGACTCTGCCAACCTCTCAGGACTGAGCGCTTCAGCCCCAAAAAACGGCATTTACTCTAACAATATTTTATATTGTATGTGAAAGATCACCTTGAGGTCGTGGAAACATTGGACTTGTTTTCCTTCACAAAAACATTTAATCTTGTGTGCAATCATGCTGATGCTGTATTCTTACACTAGTGCCAATATAAGCAACCTTTTGAATAATATCTAAGAGAGGAAAAAAAGAGGAAAAACCTACTGGAAGCTGTAGTTCTTTAAACTGCAGAACCAATTGGAGTTTTAGTCAGTGGAGCATGGGATGGAGTTATGCTGACTCCCTGTGTTCAGGTCAGCTGCTTCGTCCAAATGGCCTATTTGGGACTGCTGCACAGTCAGCTCACATGTCCAAATGGCATTTCTCGGGCAGCTAAAGCCTGTCAAAGCAGGCAAAGAGGGATGCTACAACATTGAGCTCTTCTTATCCTACTTTACTTACAGTAGAGGCGGTGTTGGAACTGTCAAATCATTTTTCACCTTGCAGAAAAGACCACCCCACAATTCAGTTATTGATTGCATGTAAATGGTCACAGAGATAACGTGTTGCAGACACACATATTGGAAAATCCCATTCTAGATACTGTATGGACTTTCAAGTAGATAGTGTTTCCATCCATCTATTAACATCTTGACTAACAAATATTGAATATTGTTGATTTGATTTCGTAACTTTATGCATAGCCTACATGGTGCTGTTTAATCAGTCATAAAAGTGAAAAATACTTAATAATCACTCTGTGACAGGTTCATTGGTGACAATTTAGATTTAGTTCCATTCACTGTAAGAATGTGCGGAGCTGGGCATACCGATAATTAACAAATTTCTCGCATGGTCAGCTTCTCTAAGTGCTGCATTTAACCTGCAAGGGAGTGCAGAAGCTGACACAGAGCGAAGCGCTTTGTTTGAGAATCAAACACTTTTTCTATCTTCATGTGACGCTGTGTTAGGAAGAGGGTTGTAGTCTCAATGGCTCATCTTTTCATTCAGGAACTCTACCGAGGGCATGTGATGGGCTTTTCAAGTGCCTCAGTTCCCTTTCTATTTTAAGATGGAGACCGATGTTGATGATGTGGTGCTCCTTCATGCTTTAATATACTCTTCATACGACTCTCATGCTCATTATTTTTAATGAGGTGATATTCTTCAGCAGCGTGAAATGCCATGGTGCTTTTCTCTCCCGTCCCTAGTTGTTTGAGAGTAGATGGAACTCACAGTAATGACAGACCAAGTTAGCAAATACTTACGCAAACTCACTCAGTCAAATATGATTGCCTTTACTCGACCCTGTGCAAATGAAGTGAGTTAGTTATAAATGTATTTGTCTTTTGTCTCCTTACTAGTGACATTAGTTAACCCACCACCCAAAGACACACTGTGGAGAAGAAGAGTAAGATGCAAATACTGTACGTGCAGGAGGTATAGTCAGGACTGGTGTTGTTTGGGCCGCATGACTGGACTGACCTTGTACTGTGCCAAAAGATTCAGGTAGACCTTTAAAGAAAGGACACAGGATGCAGATTGCAGTGTTCTGGACCTGTGGTGTTGCGAATGTAAACAAATTGAGTTGAGTTATCTCAGTTGTAAGGAAACACAAATTGACTGTACTGCGAGGAGCGACTGAAGCAGAGCTGGAGACACAAGCACTGAGGCCTTATGGACCACATAAGAAGTCCGGTCCTCCCTTAAGGCCCCCAAACAAATTGTACTGTCACTTAATGAATTAAGTTAACTAAACTCTGATTGCATTGGGTCATGTAACACCCCTAGCAACTTCTATCAAACTGGCAATAGAAAAGCATTAGAGTGCTCTGCCAGACATTGAGGCACCCGTGTATGTTTGGAAGAGAATGAAGAAGTACAATACTCAGTGGGAAATAAGAGTGTGCACGTGTTTTAGAATACCTTATTTCTTCGATTTAAACGCTGCAGCGTTAATTACACAATGTTCATTTTTGGTGCTGCATTTATTCGAGGGCGGCGTTTAATTTGTAAGATAGATTTAGTGAATTGTAGCTGCAGTGTGGCCATAGACAAACAAAGAATAGACAAGGAGGTCAAACACAAAGCCTAGTGTAAAATTGAAGCCGCGTGTGTGTTGGTCAATCTTTTCTCTTCAAATTGAGCTTTCCTGCTACTACCAATAATCACCAGCCAGCCTGGGGTAGCGTTAGCATAAAGCGTGATCAAAATGTTTTTGTTTACATTTACATTTAGTCATTTAGCAGACGCTCTTATCCAGAGTGACTTACAGTAAGTACAGGGACATTCCCCCGATGCAAGTAGGGTGAAGTGCCTTGCCCAAGGACACAACGTCATTTGGCAAGGCCGGGAATCTAACCAACAACCTTCTGATAAATAGCCGACTCCCTAACCACTCAGCCATCTGACCCCCCTGTTTCTAGTTCCCACCGATGTTCAAACCAAACCAACTCCCTTGGTCCTGTATCACACTGCTAGCTTTACAGAACCAAGGTCAGCCAGTCCCCAGACACACTACCCACTGTCATCCCCTGGCAGGGACAGGCTTGCTTTCAGTCTGACACTCTGTTCCCTCTGGTGGAAACTCACCCCCTTCCAGACACCCCCCAACCCAACCCCTCCTCAGAGCGGATGTCAATCCAATGTCTCCACTCTGTCGAAAAACTGGCTTTTAATGTTGTTTTTGTGTGGAAGATTCTGCATTAGTCCGACAGCATCTTCTGTAAAGCATGACAAGTAAGCATATCTGATATCTGGGAGACCCCCCCCCCCCCCCTTGGGGTCTTGATAAAGGACCTGGATGTTCTGAAGGACTCTATTTTATAAAGGATGGGAGTTTTGCAGGTTGCAACAGACTTTGCCGAATGACAGACTGAAGTGAACGATGAAAGGAGAGATAGCGAGAGAAACGAGGAGGGGGTGTGTTGGGAAACGGGGAGTATTTGTGTTGTATTTATGTCCAAGGTCCTTAATAGACTGAATTAATTCAGCCATCTGGAGCATTTTAAACACTTTGATTTGTCGGGAGATTGATTTTGAATCCTGTCTTTGTTTTGGGGCCAGGCGGTGAGTGTGGGCTGTCTGATCAGCATTCTGTACCCAGTGGGTGTAAGGATCAGAGGGATTTATATGAAGGCCACTCTCACTGCCTCTGTTCGTGTGTGTGTGTACGTTCTGTGTGACTCAGCTCTTAAACCTTGGCCGTGGAGCTCTACCCTAAAGACCCCTGACCCCACTCTATGACACCAATTGTATCAGAGCCTCTCTGGCCCTGGTCTCCATGGCAACAGTCCACCAATCTGAATCCAAGTGTGATTTACATCCAAGTTAAGAGATAAAGAATACACACTTTTCCAGTCACAGACTAAGTCAAAAGAAATGAGCCTCAAACACAAGTTACCGTGTCTTCTGTCCTCAATAGATTTAGAATGAAATATGAATGGAAATGTACTACTTCCAAACACGCTATATCCTTCTCTGTAAAGTTGTGCATACTTGTCCAAAATTTGTAATGCTGAATAATTTCCCTGGATAAGAAGTTGTAGGGAAGCAGGCTAAACCTAAATGGAATGCACACAAGTTGACCCCTCCTGTTTACCCAATGGTCTATAAGTGTTCATGAATTGCCATAGACATTTCTGCGAGTGAACGTTGAAAAGACACAACCCTGGCACTGCACCTGCAGTCATGGAACATGGTATGAAAGAGGCCTGTGTTAGCCTACATGGTGAAGCCTGTGGACACTGGTGCCTGTGTCTCCGTGTCAGCCTGCGTTGGAGGGCCTGTGTACTGGATGTGTCATGGAGAGATGTTGAGTAAGGAGGGCAGGGAGAGAGAGTGTGTGTGTGTGAGGGGGGGAGGGTGGGTGGATGGATGGAGGAGGGGTGGGTGGAAGTATGTAAACAGTGCAACAACAATGACAAAAGGCGATCGCAGTTTATCTCAATGAGCTAACCGCTCATTTGTGACCTTAATCTCCCCCAAAATGAGGTGCATAGAAAGTGTTTTTTTGTGGAACTAACACAATGGAATAAATGCTAAATGCTACTTTTCCATCTGGCACTCTACACCAGCCCTTAAACAAGCTGCCCATGCCCTTAAACAAGCTGCCCGTGCCCTATCACAGCCCTTGAACATCTAACCCATACATGGGATTAACACAATACAGTGTATTACAAAAACAATGCCGCAATTGTTGTCTTTTCCCCCTTTGGCTTTGTTAGTGTGACTTTAACCCTTGTGTTATCTTCGGGTCATTGTGACCCACCGTCGTATTGCGACAACTTTACCCTATACAAAAACAAAGTGAAACATTTTATTTTAACCGTTGGGCTGTCTCAGACCCCCCACATTGCGAAGGTTAAAATAAATTATTTTTATTTCCCAAAACCCGAAGATCCAAGGTCCAAGCTTATCGATACTGCTAGGCTATCGAAACTAGTGGATAATGTAGCCTGACGTTAACTTATGTAGGCCTATTGAGAGATAAGTCATGTAATTTAAATCAAATCACTGGTGCACAAACATACATCGATTGTGTAATAAAATTACTAAATTCAATTGAATTGCCTGCCAATCGCCTTTAAACTAAACGAAGAATTGATTTGCCTGACGTTCTACTTCGCTTCATTTCTGGTTGAACGTATGGTTGCGGTTGAACGTTGCCAAGCGGTCATAGGCTTGACTACATTTTAATAGTTGACATTAATAAGCCAATTCAGGGCTCTACAGTGCAACTATTTCACTCGCATGTTTGTGCCCCTAAAATTAGATACGTGCGCGAACCGGATTTTTTTTCTTCCGGATTTCTTTTTTTTATGAGCAGTGTGTGAGTAAAGACTAGCCTCCCCACTCCCCCGCCCCGCTGCTGATCATTCTAAACATAAGGTGCGTTCGAAATGGACTGACTGTAAAGTAAATTCCATGTTGCTTCTAAGTACATTATATAAGTGTGAAATGAGTTCCTGAAAGCATGTGCAAAGCGCTAAAACTTTGTCACACTGAAATGTGGAGTTAAACCGAAGAACAGTTTCTCTTCCGTTTTCAGATCAGGTTTTAATAGGCGGAGCCAAAAAATGCCCTATCTACGTCATTTCGCCCTATCTACGTCAGATCACTGAATGGCTGCTCCTGCTGTACTGTTATTGTAGCCTACATCAGCTAGCTAGCTAGCTTCAGGATGTCTCCCACCACCCGCAACTGCATCTTCCCTGGATGCAAGAACTCCAGCTGCGCTGCAACGCCATTTAAGTTCCCTATTGATAATGAAAGGAAAAATAGGTGGATAGATTTTGTGATGGAAAGCTTCGGATAAACTCCAACAGCCGCCTCTGCACTGACCATTTCACGGCGGACAGTTTTAACATGGACCAGAGACAGACGGGGTTCACCAACACACGGCTTCTCTTGCAGCGCAGAGCCGTACCGAGCATCGCTCCTCCGGCCGTTCATCCTCCGGTCGCACCTGGACCATCCACCGCCGCCAGCAGTTCATCACTCAGTTCTGTGTGCTTGTTATAATTATACTAGATAACTTTTCCAGAGGTATCTGCTATGAGTTAGTGCAAACTACTAAATTGATATTAGGCTACTCGGTGTAGAATGATGGTATTTTGGTGAAATAGCTAATGTGTTAGAAGTAGCCTAGTTGAAGAGCTCACTGTCTGCTGTCTCTGGTGTCCATTTTTACTGTTACAGCTCAGGGGAACATTTCATTTATATGCATCTGTATGTTTCAGTCATTGAACAAATACATTCTAATTCTATACGGTTTTGTTCGGCTTGACATAGCGTCCATTATCTGGGTCGGAGGTAGGCACTAGGCAGCGAGGGGCGGAGCTTCAACTCCTTCAGGCGACACACCCCCCCAGTCTCAAGCAGAGAAGACCACTGATTTCTCATGATTTCAAAGCCTAATTTAACATACTTGTCTGTTTTTTTTCCATTTGAATTTGGATGGGTAGTTAACAACACATTCTTCTGTGGTGTGATGAACTTAAAACTAATTTTCAATTCCACTTTACAGCATCTTTATACTCAGGGTCACTGCTTTATCTCCATGCTGTCCTGTGAAACCAGACCAACAACTGACTGTATTGAATGTGTGAATGGCAGAAAGACAGTGAATCCACTTGAGAAGTAGGCTAGTGTCCCCATAACTCCTGAGAAGTTTCCAGTGTCATAGCCGTCTTTATCAGCAAAGCAGCAAATTAGATTTGTATGTATTTTCTCACACCTCCCTTAAATACAGCCTGGTGACTGGCCTCTCATACTCTGGGCTTTATCTATCCATCCGGGCTGTTATACCTGGCACCCATCCAGCTGTGGCAATCTCAAGTCATTCCCACCACACTCACTTGTCTCAAATCTGCCTGACTACAATATAAAACTATCCCAATGGAAAACTATCCCAAAAATATAGTGGAATTTTTTTGCATACAATAGATTTGTTAAAATCAAATATTCTGCATAGAAATGTGTCCTATTTTGATAATTTCATTGTACAATGTACCTCAGTATTGTCCTAATTGATGCTGTGTTGCTAGGCTACTGTGTCCTGATGATTGTTTGCCTATAGGCTATTTTATGCCATTGTGACACGTGGCACTTTGGCATCGATAAAGTCCTTGTCTCTCTTAACATATTTGCTCCATCTATATCTCTACATAGGTATTTTAGCAGTGTTATGAAACTGTTAAATAACTTAATAGACTCCATATCTACATTGTATTACTTCAGTAGAAGTAGTTATACTTCACATACGATAGATAGTGAAATAATAGATAATTCTGTTAGCTGATCAGGTCAACCTATAAGTTTGTTGCAGTGGCAGACTGAATGAGGATGCAAATGGTATTAAAGGATGAGGATAACTGGTAAAGCCTGTGTCTGGGCTTACTGTGTAATTCCATACCCAATCCAGCCTCAGTGTCCCAGAGGGTACAGTACAAGTAGCCTACGTAAGATTACCACAGTTTGATGCTTTGTGTGCAGCATCTGATGAAAACAGATGTTTAAAGTGATTATGTTATTTCACGTGTTTAACATGGCCACCGTAAAAGCCTCACACTAATCTCACATCACTCACCAAAAATGAATTATTTCAAAATGCTGTGCTGTATTTTCACATGGGGCACTGATGATTAAACTTGAACAAAGGTTACAAAAGAAGTAGCAAAATATGTTTGCACTGTTTCTATGTTTCCAAAATGTAAATATTGGATTAGACACCCATTTTTTTTTTCTTTTGAACATAAGCAATTCTTTTTCAGGGAAATGCCTGGAAAAACTGTTTAAAAATCCACATTACAATTCTTCGGATTGCATATTGAAATTTGTTAGCATCATTAGAAATGCTAATTTATCATAATAGGGAAACCAGGAGCCCTTCAAAAACTTTAATTGCCCCAATAATCACAAGTTTTGTTCACAAAACAAACTGAGGTGGATTTCAAATCTTTTATATGAATGTCTGTTTTGACTTTTGGCCTCATATATTTGCACAGGCATACTCAACTATATTATAAGGTTATTGCTAATACCATACAGCACAATTTAAGCCACTGTGAACATATCATTTCTCATCCTTGCTTCAAAATGAGCTGTAGTGACAGTTGGGGCACCCAGCCCAGCCAGCACAGTTAGCAGTGATGCTAGCATCCACAGAGTAGCATGCCTGGCAGGCATTTTCCAGATGTTGTTAACTAGCAGACCTTCATTCAGACTGACCCAATCTTTACACTCAGCTCTCCTCACTGCGCTGGCAGCCTGCAGTGCAGTCTAACCAGGGTGGGCCTGCGTCACTGATGAATGTCAGACCTCCCGGTGATTTTTTGGACCGGGACAAAAATCTGTTTTAGGAAAGCAGCTGAAAAACACAGGAGACCTCTTTAAATAGGCAGACAGCTGGTATAAAGGCGAGTCATCAAAGTAAATGAAAGTATTTATATTCCACATTCTGTCCAGAAGGCAATTGCCACCTACACAAAAGTCCCTAAGGAGACAATAATAGCATTACTTGGACTACAGTATATTATCAACTATATGAAATACCAATAAGCATGCATCACAGGTATTATACATAACGTATGATGTACTGTTGTCTAACTAATGCTATTTTAATAGCCCTAGGGACTTTCATGTACTGTAGGCTGTACTGAAAAACCTGAAATACTAGCCTAGGTTTAAACTGAAAGTATTCAGTGTCTGCTAGTGCTCTTCACATCAAGCGTGTGACTCTACAATCTGGCATGGGACTATTGCTTCCCATCAGCTCTCCCATTTGACCGTGGCTGGCGTCTTTAGCCCACATGTTGGGCGTATATAGAGACTTCTGTGGTTCTCACCAAAGCAAAATCGTCCTGCCCCTTGTTGCTTCACAATCTGTCCTCTCACCATCACCTCCCTTGCATCTCCACCATATGGGCAAACCTGTTTTCACCACAATGGATTTCACACAGGAGACCAGTGTGAGGGTGTTACATATTCACAAACCATAAGGAGATCAATGAAATGTTTTTTTTTTTTTGTCTACTCATATTCCTCCGGCATCGGTCCCAAAGCAGCTTCTACCCAGCTTGGCCCTGGCAGATGCAGTTCTAATTAGCTCTGATGTGAGTTAATGTGATGCAAACTGCTGGTCGTGGGTTTGTAGTTACATCCACTGGGATGTAGCAGCAACTTAAGGCAACTAATGACGCATCACAGAGGACTAGCCAGATTTCTATTAGCGCATCAACTACTGACACCGACCCAACTGATCTCTTACCTCCTATTAATGGTTTCTAAGGCAACTTTAAGTCTGTAATTTGAGAATTGCTGTATCTCTGAACGAGGGCTCTCCTAGCTGCTATGTGTGCTGTGCCATGCCCTGTGATAAAATAGAATCTGCCCCGATGGTTTGCTCATCCCTATTCCCCATTTTTTTGAATCCAGTTTACAACCCTTAATTAGGACAAAACTACTGTACACGGGAATGAGTAACAGATGAAAATGTCTAACGCTGTTTTAATTGGGGCAGTGCAGTGAGAAAAACAATTATGATCATGGTTGTAACCAGATCAGTGCTCTGGGATGAAACCCTTGATTAGAACCAAACTTCTCACCCGCTCACTTCACCATAACCAGTCACAGATGCAGTACTGATAGGTGAGATCTGAGCACAGTGAGAGAAACAAGCAGACAGGATGGTATCTTGTTTGCCTACCCTGAGTGTTCTGAGCGTGCCTGCCAAAGGGGTACTAGCAGTACTAGCGACTCGGCAGATGGGAGAAAGGCTCACTCATGCTGGCCTCAGGTCTGCCCCAGCTGTTCTGAGAAACGACATTCCATGTGTGATGATTGATGCACTCTTCATACTTATTTCCTGCTGGGGCAGTAGTAAGCAGACCTATATGATTAAACACCATTAGAGGGTATCGCAGCCATAGCTTGTTGTGTTCACAGGGTCAAAAGGGGATTCTTCTCTGGTCAAGATAAGCATGTGTTACTTTAGAGAAGGTTCATTATCCAAAAATGCTCTCTTAAATGCTGTGACCATGTTCTTCTTAATAGCTTAGCATGTTAGCATAAATTATACCTTGCCCCAGAGAGGGGCTAGGTGGGAATGTGGATGTTACCTTTTATTGAGTTCTGATCAGTTGAATTCTTTGTTTATTGATGACCTACTGACATAATATTATGCCTAATTGTTCACTAAGGGGGGGGAAAAACAACAACAATTGTTCTTTGAAATAACAATTATTTTCCCCTGTGCCAATGCCATGGTAAAGTTCTGGATAAAGTACAAAGAGATGTATTTTAATGTTGAGTATATTTTTCTTCTGCTAGAATGAGGTTGTTCTCAATTATTGTACATTTTCGGTAACCATCCAATATGCCTCTATTCCAGGTGAGCCTCGCAAGTTTGACCCAACTTTTAGAGGACCCATCCATAACAGGTACTGCCACTTTACTCCTCCCACTTGTCTTTCATTTAGATTTTATCAAAATACTATTAACCATTATGTTTCAAATGTGTAGCCGACATGTGTATAAGATGTGTAAGAAGCTAAGAGACCAGCAAGTAACAAAGACAGTACTCATTTTGTTTTCATTTGTGTTGTATTATATAAGAATGTATGTACATCTCCCTCTCCGTGCTGATAGATTGATCATTTGTCAGGGAGCTTTGATAAAGAGTGAGCTTGAGTGCTGACAGCTCTCTACACTGGCACCAATCAATAGCCATTAGTTGTGCGGGTGGCTGGAGCCCAATGAAACATTACCCGGGAACACACCGGGTTACATCAGAACAACACACTCTTAAAGAACGCAGACAAGGCAGCAGTGAAATGTCTGTGAAATTACTCTTCTTGGAATCTTACCTGACTTGTTGCCTAGTACATAATGTAGTATATGCCATTGCATTCAGTGTTGCATATTCATTGCCTACAGTGTTGCTCAGAAAACTCAAGAAACAGCAAAACTCAGGAAGCTAAGGTTATAAAAGGAAGAGGCATTCATAAGTGGGGACATGACCAGGTTAAAGGAGTCCAAGTACATGTTTAGCAAGGCAGTGAGAGGAGCTAAATGACTTCTCTGAGAGGGTACAACACCAGTTCTCAGCTAAGAACTCTGCATTTGGCTGTAGAGGACTCAGGCAGATCACCAACAACAAACCTAAAACCCCCCACTCTGTTAACGACTCACACCTGGCCAACGATCTGAATGAGTTTGGGGATGGTGTCAGTGACTCCATCCCTCAACTCTAGCCCACCTCGCCCTCCTCTGCAGGGGCATGGGCCTCACTACATCTGCCCACCCCAGAGACCCCCTCATCCCCTGCCACAGTGACGACTATCTCCATCTTCAACACCTCTCTGGAGACATGTGCCAGCCTGCTTCAAGACCTCCACCATCATCCCTCTCCCCAAAAAAACAAGGATCATAGGACTTCATTACTTCTCATCGCCCTGACCACTGACCCCCTGCAGTTTGCCTAGAGAGCCAACAGGTCTGTAGACGAAGCAGTAAACATTGCCCTCCACTCCATCCTCCAGCACCTGGACTCCTCGGGAACCTATGCTAGAATCCTGTTTGTGGACTTCAGCTCTGCCTTCAACACCATCATCCTGGCTCAGCGACTGGAAAGCTCTCCCAACTGAACGTGACTCCACCTGCAGGTGTATTTCAGACTTTCTGTTTGACACAGGCAGCATGTTAGGTTGGGAAAACATGTCTCTGACTCCCGTTCCATCAGCATCGGATCCCCCCAAGGCTGCATCCTTTCCCTTCTGCTCTTCCTCCTGTACACCAACTGCTGCACCTCCAGTCATCAGTCCTTCAAGCTCCTGAAGTTTGCGGATGACACCACCCTCATTGGGCTCATCTCTGGCGGAGATGGGTCCGCCTACAGGTGGGAGGTTGACCATCTGGTGCCCTGATACAGCCAGAACAACTTGGAGCTCAACGCTCTTAAAACAGTGTAGTTGATTGTGGATTTCAGAAGGGAAAAAAAAGAACATGGCAATAAACCAGTTTCTGATTCTGATATTGATCATCCACTAACACTATATTGATACAATGTTAGTGGATGATCAACCCTTTCCCTAATCCAGTGACATCAAGCTTTTTATGTTTTTTTCAGGAATGTCATTGGGTAGTTTAAACAGCATATGGTTCATCTTCACTGTTGAAGGCCAGTTTGACAGGCTGCTGTGAAAGCATGTTCCAATCCTCCAGAGCCTCTTTATCCCACACTCTGGCCCATTTCTCTCCTGCCACTGTGTGAAGATACTTTGATGTTTTCTCTGGCTTAGAGGCTTTTTTTAATGAGAAAAGGGTGAACGGACTCTCTAGCCGTCTTGTTTTTGTACAGGATCACCAACTAAATGGATTCCATATCTGTGGTTATTGAGCTGTCTCTGTCCTCTTATCTGGAGAGGAGAGCAAAAAGAATGTTCGAGAACTAATTCTGCCTGTCCCCAAGCTACTAATATAAATCCACTGCAGTGGCAGTTGGTAAGTGTGATCAATAAAATGCTGTACAGAACACTTTTCAGGCTATATTTTGATTACATAATCGCAACTGGCACCAGGCAAAATGACTTTCTTTGTAAAACAGACAAAACAAAACAAACAAAGTTTGCTAGTTTTATTTAGTGGTATTGGGTTTACTGTATCATATGGGTGGAATCATTTTATAATGATGATTAATTGTGTAGTGTACAATTTATATATATGAAATCCAAGTGTAAGTTCCTTAAATTAATTGTCAGCAGCTGTCCAAATTATTGGAATGACCTAACATTTCCATATTCTGCTTGATAGTAAAATAATAATTATTGCAGAATTTACAGTAAAATGACTGTAACCAATGCTTTATTTTTGAGCATGGAATAATAGCCAGGCAGTATTTTGTGTCAAGATTTAAAAAGAAATTGTGTCCATTGTAAATTTATATTAAATGCTATTATATTATTTCTCAAAAACATTTACTCAACACAGGACTGCTACTATTGTAGAATGTGTAGAACCAAGGCCTCCATTTGTGTTCCATCTTCAACCAAGCTGCTACCTGGATCAAATCAAGCATTGCTTGCACCAACAAAGACATTTGGAGGTTACTCAGATTAGGTGTATCAAGTTATGGGTGTGTTGGGGGGGAAGAGCAGTCTTACTCCTCCTCTCGAATGGCCTCTTCATCAAGGATTTCTCACACAACATACATTTTTCCTAAAACCACAATTTGAATTAAAATCATCAGTCAAGCACATTTATTTATAAAGTAACATGCTATCTATGTAAATCGCAAGGGTTTCTATTTCATACATTTTCAGGCTGTTTGCGATTATTTAGGCAACTCAATTACGTGTATCTAATCAGTTGAATACTTTACACTTTATACTTTACAATTGTTAGTGGTTTTGCATATGATCGACTGTAGATTTCATATCGACTAAAGTTTAACAATGTAGGAAATATTATTTTTACAATGCAACCCTGAGGTACTAGCATCATTGCCTCTATCCCTAGAAACTCCATCTGAGGTCACTGAATGCATGATGGCATCATTATAACTCAATAACTTTATTGCACGGCACAGCAAACCCAGTTCAATCTGTTCTACAAATAAACTAGGTTGACATTGTTTCACCATCCCTAACAGGGCTGTCAGCAGGGTGGACAAACCCAGTCAGATAGGGTTTGCTTTTCTGAGATAAGGAATAGAACAGTTGTTTTCACTTCCCTTTTATCTGCTCCCCTTTCAGCGTTGAACTTTGAACGACTTTGTGAAGGTGGTTCGGATTTAGCATTCACAGTTGTGCTATCTTAGTACAAGCCTTAATAAGGTGGCTGTGTCTGGGGACCTGGGGGAGTTGACTGAAAGCCAGACCTCTTAGTAACATTATGCAAGGTTAGAGAAGACCGGTTTTAGGTGTTCTTTTCTGATCACTCATGATGCCAGATGACTGACTCATATCCTCACAAATGCACTAGAATTCAATCACCATGGCAACCCCAATAATTCACCCTTTTCTTTTGAATGAAATGAAAAAGTACTCTCTCGTCATATATATACAGTGTATATATATATATATAAGGTGGACCCTAGACAAGGAACGCTTTAATATCCGTAGTGTGTACAGTTGTGGCCAAAAGTATACATACATTTTGTGTTTGCCTTGGCATAAAATGACTGCTAACATAATTTCAGTAAGTCATATCATAAGCACAGGGGAAAGTGTGAACTAGTTCTAGCCAGGTGAAATCACTCTATCATTCTGATTGGATTTTAAGAGCAGATTGACTGCTGTAAAAGAGAGGACTATTTGCATATATTGAACATTCTCGCCCCAAAAAAGCATAAAAAATATGAAATGTGCCTTATTGTATTCCAGTATTCTATAGAAACTGAAGATGTAAAAGCAGCAAACTTTGCCAAACACAACATTTGTCATTGCCAAAAATTATGGCCATGACTATATATGATAGGGAGTCAGGTGGATGAGTGGTTAGGGAATCGGGCTAGTAATCTGAAGGTTGCCAGTTCGATTCCCGGCCATGCTTATGTTGTAGACAATGAAAGGCACACAATAACTTAAATTCAATATTATTATTATGGTCACGTTGACAAATGGTAGTGGCAAAATTGACAGCATTTTTTACTTGCACATTTGCTTGGAAGTCGGTGAAACAGTGTTGATCAAATGGAATAATTTAATTATTTGAGGAAGATTCATTGTTTGCCTTCCCAGGTCTTATTTAGCTAAATAAACCTGTACATGTTTTCATAGGCCTACTGCATGTTGATTATAGCTCATAACCATGCATAGTGCTAACAGGATGGCGCCTTTAATGTGAATCAGATCAATTCAGCGATAATAGGCACGTTTAAGCACCAAATGCAGTGGTAATAATAAAGGAAGCTTTTTGTCAGACATGATAGGAATAGCTGTCCCCTATAAGGCTAAACTCAAGCTACCCACTCCAAAGTATTGCCATGAAGTACAGGTTCAGTTCAAAATCATCCGCACTAGTCAAGTAATTGTAAGCTTTGCAATAACTGCAATGGCCCCTAAATTGGTGTAAGAATGCTGCTTTGAAAATGGGATGTACACAGTAGCCTATTTGTCTTTTAAATTCCTAATAAGTTTTATTCCTTTTTTTATTATCCATTGCAGCAAACTGTATATTCTGGTTGTGCATCAGTGAGCTGATTTCCACAGCGCCATCTGCTATGTAATCAGGAAAGGGGGTGTTTGGAGTCTCCAATAAAGCAGACTGTACTGTAAAAGTGCTGTAGGGGTTTGACAGTGGTGTTCCACGCTGCATACAAAGCAAGGACAAGCACTTCCTCAAAGGAGTGCACTGCTGCAACACTAACATCTGAGAGCTCAATCCCTGCTCCTTGCTGTCTTTACCCAACAGGATAGAAGAGGAGAAACAGCCTGAGGGCTTGAGTCATTTTCAGTTTCTTACAAGACAGAGATGGAGAGAACTAGACAGAGTGAAATACAAAAAAAGATGATTGTGATGGTGCGGTGAAAAGAACCTCCACTCTACCCAAAACAAATCGGTTGAGCAAAGATGCTGTTAACTGTTGTTTAAGGGTCTCATGACAAAGATAGTGACGCTCTGCCGATGTTTGGGCTTATGGCAAGTTGCTCTCAAATTATGGCAAATTCTCCACACTGAGTTATGGCCCAAACTATCTAATCCTCAATCCGCCTTTCTCTCTCTCTGTCTGACTTCCTCCTCCCTCCATCTGCCTCCTCTTCTCTTTGTGACCATCCTTCGCCTTCCTTTCCCCTCCACCTCTCCCATCTCTCTGTTTGTCCTCTCTCCAGGAGCTGCACTGACGTTGTGTGCTGTGTTATCTTCGTCATCGTCATCCTCGGTTACATCGCTCTGGGCACCGTGGGTGAGTTGACACATTGCCTCTGATTTAATCAGGCGGGTTTCATAACGACTCATCACAACTGGCCCCCCTGTACTGTGTGTGTGTGCCGCTGTATCGTAGTTGCACAGTTGGTAGTGCTGTGTGTATGTGTGCCTGTGTGTGCAGTTCTGTATTTTTTCTTTTGTTTACCTTTATTTAACCAGGCAGAATCATTAAGAACAATTTTTTTTTTAAGTGACGGCCTGGCAAAAAGCAGAAAAATCTGGTTAAAAAGCACAACGGCACACAACCGCAGCAGTAAAGACATACAGGAAAAAAAAGCTAAAAAGCAACAACAAAATACAAGCAGATTAAACAAAGCATGGCATTAGTAACATAGGGAGTCAGGGGGGATACAAATGTTAAAAGCACAAAGCAAGAAACAGACATTATTTACAACAACCACAATCAAGACATAGACTGACACTGGCAGGTATGAACAAACGATACAGGCAGGTGAGAAAACAAAGCAGGCAACATAGGTACAACAGTAGGACAGACTAGGCAGTTGGCAACAGACAATAATGACAAACCCTGGGGATAAATAGGACAACAAGATACTCTGTGCATGTATGATTCTGCTGTAATTTATTAGATTTATTATATTCTGTTGTGCAACAGAGCAACTGATTGTGAGAAGTGTGTGGGAGGTGGAAGAATGGATTCCCCAGAGACAGACCCATTGCTTAATGGCAGAGAGTTACATACTGTAGCAACATCAAGAGCCTAATGGTTTTGTATGAGTCACTCTCTTGTTTGTAGATCTACTGTAACTCATCCCACTGTTTGCTTGTTTAAAGGTAATATCTCAAACTGGAGTTTTGAATCAGCTTTGTATCCATATTGGGAATCCCTAAAGCCCTTAAGTCATTTTAAAAGCTGTACTTTTCAACTAGTAATTTCTCCTGTCACACGTTCGAATGAGCACACCTCTCTCGCGCTTCTACTTCTTTTGCCTTCACACATTTACACACACTCCCTCCCTCTCTCCATGCACTCATCTTATAATTCCCCCTTCTCACACACACATACTCTGAGTGAGCCAAATGAAATTCCAATTCCTTCTCTCCTCCAAAGTGCTGTTCCTCTCTGGCCCCTTGGCAGTGGAGTCACGTCTCAGTCTGGGCAGAGGAAGGACTGTGTCTATTGCCCAATTACTCTAAAAGAGCTGGCGACATGAAATGGAGGTGACTTCAAATAGACAATGTCGTTTCTGCAATTAAGTGAAGGGCTTTTCATTCTGTCGTCTTCCCTGTCCTTTTCCCACACGTGAGATTTTTTTTCTCCTCACCGTTTAGATGGTGTGAGACAAGGTTGGAGCGGATATTGAAAGGAATGTCCCAGATTTGGCCCACAGAGTAGTTAATCTACGTATATGAACTCCTTTGTGCTGCCGGTGTGCAGGTTAGGAAAAAAAATGAGCACAAGGACCGCACGGTGAATTTGATTTGAAAGTTGTGGCAACACTGAAAACCCTGTGTGAACAGTGCAAATGTATACAAGTGAATACGTGCGGCTTCAAATTGATTTGGCTCAAACTTTGTAAGACATTCATATACAGTATATTAATAAGAAAGGGTATACGGAAATCAAGTTGTCTCTATACTGTATGTTTGAAGTTGTCACTTAATGGATGAACATCCCATTTTCAGCAGTTGTGCATCCATATGAAGCTTCTGTGACTGTGCAGAACAGTAGTCAGTCTCTGATCCGATTTGACCTGCTTTAGTCTTGGGGACCAGCTCTGCTCATGTCATTAGGTAACACACAGACTGACATCCACATTAGGCTACTGCTGTCATTTGTCATGGCCCAAGGGGACTAGGATGTGATCCCGGCTGACACATTGACTGTACTGAAGCACTTGTCAATTAGGCTAATGAGGTGTTTGTGTGTTCGCAGCTTGGATACATGGAGACCCCAGGAAGGTGGTCTACCCAACCGATAGCCATGGACAGTTCTGTGGCCAGCAGGGGACCCCTAATGTGTGAGTGTAACTATGGCTAAGAAAGGCCAAAAATACTGCCTCATAGTTGCCAGCCTTCTTTTATTTTAATCATCATTCAAAGTTCTGTAATGTAGCGTGTTGTTGTTTTTTTATTCTTCTTCTTTCCAAGGAGACTTTCTGTAACTTCAATTTCATACATACATTTTATGTTATAGACAAGGGTGCAATTTCTTCTTACATATTTTATTTTGTGTTAAACTGCAACTTGCTTTTGTTGTCCTTCCCCTGTCCTCTCAGAAATAAAGCCATATTATTCTACTTCAACATATTGCAATGTGCCAATCCTGCAGTCCTCATTAACCTTCAGTGCCCTACCACCCAGGTAAGAGATGAAGACCTTTTAAAGCAGATGTAAAATGACTATTTTACGTTCCCATTGATTTCCCTCTGCTCCTAATTAAGCCTGATGCTCTCTCAGTAAGACGTATTTCCCTTCACTTTGTTTCTTAGTTTTTATCTGTCTCTCTTTCTCTCCCATCGCAGCTGTGTGTCTCCAAGTGCCCTGACAGATTTGCTACCTACCTGGACATGCAATACAACTACAGGTACAACAAGAGCTACTGGGATTACTATAGACAGTTCTGCAAGCCCGACTTCGACAATCCAAGCAAGGTACTGAAACTTCCTCTGCACATGGGCATTCAACTAAAACATTTAATTGGTGGCCAAGGAGCGAAGCTGCGGAGCCACTTAAGTGTTTCTACCTTTTCTTATTTTTCTTATGCATCTTCTTCCGCCATTGGAGTCTATGGCAGCCCCTAGAACTGTATGGTAAAAAGTTGTGAAATTTGGCACACTCATTAAGGACAGGCCCCTCTTTATTTACACCAAGTTTCATGTCTCCCATTGGAGACATGGAGCTATATTTGGACATTGTGATAGTCTTTTACTTAGATTTATTCATCAGTGAGTTTCCTTTACTGTATGGATTTGACAGCCTAAGGATTATTGTGAAATGTTGTCAGCCAGTGGCATACACTGCAATATACATACAATGATGACAAATACTGCAAAAACTAAATGCAAACATCATTGTCGAGATGGAACATATGAAATTTATATATATATATTTAGTTAGCAAATAAATATTGCATCATCTGTGCCCAGTTTTATGTGAGGCCCTAATGTCGTCCTTAGTGAACTTTTTATAACCTTCATATCTCGTAGAAGGTATGAAAGTAGGTTCTCATAAGGGCCAATAAGATGGATAGTCAGACCTAACATACTGTACATGTTCTTACTCATGGTTAATGCAAATATCAACCTTAGGTTGACAGAAACCATACTGTACGAGATTCCAAATTCAAATCCCCCTACGTACATCGTTTTGGATAAAAGCATCTGCTACACTAATACATTATCATTATTATTATTATTATAAACAATTATACTGAATAGACTGTCTATATCAATACAGGAGAGGTCTGGTGAAATATATAGGATATAGAGAGTAGAACTCTTAAAAAAAGGCATTATTTCATCCACAGATGGCACCAACTGATGTCATTGACTGTACTTATCTTTGTAAATAACTGGCAGAGAGGCACCTGCTGTGACGCTGGTGTGCATTCGTCAGCCGTTCTGGCATGACAAGTCAGATGGCCAGTGGACACGGACATGTTTGTGTGGGAGCAGACCATCACACCATCGTGCCTTTTTGTGCTAAATCATCGATTCACCCCCCTCACTCTGTATACAGAGTCTGCGACAGAATACGGAGCCATGCGTGACGTAGATAGCAGACATTGCTTCCTACTACAGTACTATGATGACACAGTGTTTCTCAGACACACACACCCACAGTCCTTATTGTGTTGTTAGATAAGCGGACACTCACAAAGTGAAGTCACCAAATCCGAACATTTCATCGAGTGAATCTGTAATGTCACTCAAATCGTTTATTTCTTCTACTTTTTAGCCAGTAGCACAAGTCTTACGAGATGAAGACTGCCCATCCATGATAGTGCCGAGCAGGCCATGTGAGTGAATCCCCAGATGCATTTGATCATTTTTTCCCGATTAGTCATTTTATCTCAGTCACTGACCACACCCAACACCTAATGAAAATCCTGCATTTGTGTTCCAGTCCTTCAGCGGTGTTTCCCTGACTTCATCACCAGGAACGGAACACTAACTGTTGCCAACAAGACTAACTTCAAAGATGGACTAGGTAAAACGAGGAGTGTTGTCGATCTCAGAGACGCTGCCAAGTAAGTTGTGTGCGACTGTACTCTACTGTACTTGTAACTCTAAACACAGTAGTTGTACTGTACTCTGCTGTGAACTCCACGTGGGAGAAATTTGATACAATAGGGTTGTTGTTGTACAAGAGCAAATGGTGAACCTGTAAACTGTACGTACAGCACTCAAGGCTTTGTGGAGGCCTTGTATTGAAACTGTCATGTTGTCATAGGGAATCCTCCTTTGCAACCAGAGAGAGCTGGACAGCTATTTCAGGGTAGGACAACTGGGCATGTCACTCATGCCCAGTTTTGTGTGGATCATTCAAGCACATCGATAGCCATCTATGCATGTTTGCATGGAAATGCAGCTCAAAGTCTAGCTGGGGTACTTCCATAAGATTTTCTTTTATTGTATTGCCCACATCTTGCTTTTTGATGCAACTACCAATAAAGATGTTCTTGTGGAAGTCATGAGAGGATATGAGTAGACAGACTTCCCAGGCGATGCTTGTATTAGATCAATGAGCTGTCATTACCTGCCCTCACAATGATAAGTTTGCAATGATCTAATTCTGTATGGCTTTTTGACATCAGGAATACTGAATAACCCTCCTCAAATGCATTTCATTTTCTAGCCAAGTTACCGCCGTGCAGCAAGGAGTGGAAAGGTCTCAAAATGATTGTTTCAACATTTAATCTTGCCTTTGTGTAGACTAGACACTGTGTGACACAAACTAACCTTCCTACCTGTGCATCATGGGAAATCTGTTCCTGTCCATGTCTGACATCATTCAGACATGGACAGGAAATAGGACAGAAAATCTCAAATATGATACTAATTTACTTTTCTCATGTACTCATAGTATGTCGCACTACAACAATCAGTCTGTAAAATAATGTTTTATCTTATTGATAGTGACATTGGACTGTTGCTTACTCATGGCATTGAAGCAAATATGACATTTAGATAGATATTGCACACCATAATCACATTCACTGATTCCCATTCTTCATTAATTTGACTCTTGTCAAAAACAGCTGTTAAATGGGTAATGCTCTGGGAATTTGATAGTTTTCAGGCCACAAAAGGTCTATTTGCGTTGATTCTTCAAAGTTTGCAAAGGACAAGACTCACAAGTTATGGGTGTGTTGGAAGGAGGTGTCTGGAGGAGGAGTTGTGCAATGCTCTTTCTCCTAAATGGCCTCTTCATCACCGATTTATTACGCAACGCAATTTATTTACCAAACCACAGTTCCAGTAAAGACCAATAAGTCAATCACATTTGTTTGGAGCAACATACAGTACCGTCTATGTAAACGGCGAGGGCAAGTTATGTCAACACATTTGCTGACATAAATAAATTATATTAACATACCCCAATTGGACATGACATTAAGTAACTAATCATTTTAGATGGATTTGAAATGTATTGATTATTCATGCAGATCAATGAAATCGATTAATCAATTTAAGACTTTCTAAACAATAATAAGTGGTAAGAACAGCCAGGATTAACAATAGGTTTCACAGCAACCCAAGGCATCAGTGACTTTCCTGGTGCCCCAGAGCCTTAGCTAGCCTTAGCTAGGCTCCTTTGCAATGTTTTGTTTGCAACCTATAACTCTAAAGGCCATGTAATATAAATAATCATTCTAAAAGAAGAGATTACCAATACCTCTGAATGTCGAGGCTGACCTTGAGATGGTGTGGAAACAAGGTCCATTTCATAACGATGCTCACTCCTGAACAGATTTCTACAGCCTGCTCTTTCAATGCTGGCCCTGTCCTCTGTCTGACCTACCTAGAGAGAGATTCCTGAGTCATAGGACACCGTGGTGCCTCTGTGTATTGTGGCACTTAGTTGTTGTTCAGTACCTGTGTCCTGATGTTGTCACTTGCCCTTTGGTGCTCTTGTTGTTTAGACTCAGGCAATGATATCCTTGTTGTTATGGCTAGCATGCCATTCTAAACCGGAGACAACTCTGAACCTTTGTAATAATTTATATGTCAATTATAAAATAAACAACATTTTTGAATTTGGTTTTTAGGACAAAGCATTTTATTTATGTTACACTGTCGCCCAGCTAAAAACAACAGTTCTTCTACAGATTGGATGAACTTGGCCCAATTCCATATACGCCTTGTGTTTGTGGAATGTGATAGCCGACAACATGTTGATGAATGTAGTGTTCTGGAGGATAAACAAAACATCTAGATGTTGACCAACCTCAGGTTTTCTCTTCCACGCCACGAACCTCAATACTAATGTGTTAGACTCCTTTGGGATTGCTATTTTCTATCATTCTATACCACTTTTACGTCCATTCAAATTTTGAATGATTTTTGCATTGTCTCAGCAGTGTATTTTAACGGCAAACGAACTGGCATAAATGTACAGTACATTATGCACAAACAATTCCTACTTGCAAATAGGTTCTTGACAATAATACACAGACAGATATATTATACGTGTATATAATATATACACTTATATATTATAATTTGTGACTCTTTTGTACCCTAATATCAGACCTAAATATGATCATTCATTTATGCATCTTCGGTAGAACATTGTTTCTAGTTATTGATTGGAACTGAATATTTACTCAAGAAGAGTACTGCACACCATGCACCGTGCCAGGGGAAGGTTGCTTCTAGACTGCTGCAAAGGCTAGCTGATAACTTGGCTAGCTCTGTAGAGGCTAACTGTCTCGTGTTAGAATTGCCCAAGGCTTTCGTCTGTTTCCGAACTAGGATGAAGGAGAAATCCTGTATAGTTCTAAGACTTTTTTCCTATTTCCCCCCTGTTATTTCTTCATTCTGCTTTTGTATTGAACATGTTAATGTGCTGTGGACAAAACTTGAGACCCATTGTAAATACTCAAGCCCATCTACTGTATACATTCCCTTGTAAACCTTCATGATGGTGTCTATGCTGCTGCCCTACACTAGTGACTCATTGCCTTAAAAACATTGCTGCTTCCTAGTGCTACTGTACTAATGTTTAACATCGACACATTTATAACGGAGTTCTGCCCACAGCCTGTGAGTTGTGCAAAACCCTTATAAAAATGCCCAGTGTGCTGTGTCAACCAAAAACAATGCCATGACAAGCAAAACAAAAATGTGCTCTAATTCTCTTTGTTTTCTTTCATCCTTCTCTATCTTTATTCCTCTCTCTTTCCTTTCCCCTTCCTCTTCCAGTGGCATTACCAGTCTGCTTGATGCCAAAGAGGTTGGCATGAAGATCTTTGAGGACTATGCCAGTTCTTGGTATTGGATTCTAATGTAAGAAACACTTAACAGATTTGTAACATTTCATGATCTCATAGAATGTGTTTTGTCCAGTTGTTGGTGATACACTGCTTTGGATAAATGTGTCTTCTAATGAAATACATGTGAATGTGTGTGTTTGTGTGTGCATTCTTACAGTGGTCTAGTTATAACAATGGTGGTCAGCCTGGCCTTTATCCTGTTGCTGCGATTCACTGCTGGTGTGCTGCTGTGGCTTATCATCTTTGGGGTTATCGCTGCTGTGGGCTACGGTTAGTATATTGTGTGCAGAGCACTCCACACTGACACATAGTGGCTACTCATAGAAATACCTCAACAACGGAGCCAATTATTCCAGAGGTGGTCTCTGAAAAAAATGTCATACAGTCCACGTGTTAAATGCACACCTACACATGCCGAACATCCCTGTATTTAGAAGCGTGTGGGAGATATTTCCTAAACCTTCTCACATCTCGCTGTCTCTCACATCCACCCACAGCTCAGCACCTCTGTTGTCATGGCGAACTTGAGCTAATAAAGCCCTGATGTTCTTCCATCAGTGTTTTTTCAAAACATATATTTTCTTTCACATTTTTCACCCCTTTGTCTATTTTTTGGTTTTGTTTCTCTCTCGCCATCTGTAACCCCCCTCTTTACCGACCCCACCCTGTACATACTTTAATTTAGGTATCTGGCACTGCTATTGGGAGTTCAGCACATTGCGAGGGAAGCCAGACGCCGATGTCACAGTCTCAGATATTGGTTTCCAAACTGACTTCAGGGTTTACCTACAGCTTAGTCAGACCTGGCTGGTCTTCAGTGAGTGGAACCCTTTTCCTTATTCCTCCATAGTCACTGAGCGCACTCTATATGCTTTAAATTGGTGGTCTCCAACCCTGGTGCTCAGGGCCCACTGTCCTATATGTTTTAGATGTTTCCCTGCTCCAACACACCTGATTTAAATGAAGGGGTTGATATCAAGCTCTCTAGAAGCCAAATAACAACCCATTTGAATCAGGTGTGTTTGAGCAGAGAAACATCTATAACTTACAGGACAGTGGGCCCTGAGAAGCAGGGTTGAAGACCACTGCTTTAGGTGACCTTCAATAGTAATTCAGAAGATATCTAGTGCTGTGAATCAAGTTGTCAATAAAGTTATTGAATACATTTTTATTTACTTTCCTTTCCTTTATGCAGAGGTGTAGCCTGATTTGTGCTTTTTCTATTGTCAAACTTTCGTTTTCTCTTGTTTTCATTTACAGTGATCTCCTTGTCAGTCATTGAGGTGGTCATTGTGATAATACTTATATTTCTAAGGAGGAGAGTACGTATTGCCATCGCACTTCTGAAGGAGGGAAGCAAGTGAGTGCCATCCTTCCATATGAACAAAATTTTCACATGTTTTGTTCTTTTTACATAGGCCAATCCTCCAACTACCTTGTTTTATCGCTCTTTTTTAACTTTTTCTTTCTGTGTTTTTTTTTTGCCAAGGGCAATTGGCTATATTATGTCCACCCTGTTCTACCCGATCATCACCTTTGTGCTACTGGCCATCTGCATAGCCTACTGGGCTGTCACAGCAGTGTATCCTGTCAAACATGTGCATACAGTACCATCACAAATGTTGCTACTATGGGAAAAAAACTCGGTTTGGAATACTTTAGGTCAACGCTATTTGTTTATTTCACACCGCGGTGTGGAGACGTTGCATGGTTTGTGTAAAATGTTTTGTGTCCAGGCTACATTCTCTTCAGTTGTATATTTTGATATATATATATGCAAAGCAGGTTCACATAAGGTTCACTAACGATGATTGGACATTCCGACTTGAACGGGCTACTGAGTAATTCAATTCCAATTAAGTGACGGCTTTATGAAAAGCCCCAACTTGGGTTGACACTATGCAACACTCAAACACTTGGAACTTGTTTACACAAAGGTGTTGAAATGAATACTAGTTGAAGCAGAATTTAACTCACTTCAAATATGTTATTGCGTAATTTCATCCCCAATAGTGTAGTAATACTTTATGTCATGGCTTTGCTGTCTGTTTCATTTAGTCATTTAGCAGAAGCTCTTATCCTGTTTCTTGCAAATATGTTTCAGTAAGACAAGTTACTATTACAATACTGTATAGTATGCATTGTTGTTATATTGTCCAGTGCTACAGCCCTTAACAGCTTTACCCCTAGCTTTTTGGCATCTTCTGGTGACGCAGTCTACAAAGTCATGTCCACGCAGTCCAACTGCATGTACTCCAACCTCACTTGTGATCCAGAGGTCAGCTCTACGTTCTATGTTACATTGTGGCCTAAACCAAATCTCATGTTTGTCTACAGTGTTGGGTGGATTTAAGATGTTTACAATTAGCCCTGTAGTTGCATTTTAATAGGCTATACTAAACACGGGACAGATAAGTATTAGGAATAACTTCAAATGACTGCTAAATTTGATCAAACAGAACAGTTCAAATGAATCATGTTGCTTCGAAAGATAATGGTACCCTCATTGTATTGAACCCTGTAAATGAAACCCGATAACAACCACACTTCTCTGGTCCGCCGACAGACATTTGGTCAGACCAATGTCACCAAGGTATGCCCAGGCTCCCAGTGCACATTTGCCTTCTACGGCGGGGAAAGCCTCTACCATCGCTACATCTTCGTGCTGCAGTTGTGCAACCTGCTGGTGTTTCTGTGGCTGGTCAACTTCACCATCGCCCTGGGCCAGTGCACTCTGGCCGGGGCTTTTGCATCCTATTATTGGGCCCTGAAGAAGCCCAATGACATCCCCACATGTCCCCTTTTCTCCTCCTTCAGCAGGGCCATACGGTGAGTGAACAGGTACCCTGGCACAGTACAGTTATGGGGTTTAAACAAACATAATGAGTTGGGTTGGGGTTTTATGATGTGTGCAGGACTATCTCAGTACTGGTGTAGTTTGCAGGGGCTGTACGTACATTTACATTTGCGTGTGTGCGCGTGCATGTTGTGTGTGTTTGTTACAGTTATCACACAGGTTCCCTGGCTTTTGGTTCTCTGATCCTGGCTGTGGTCCAAATGTTCCGCATAGTTTTGGAGTACCTGGATCACAAACTTAAAGGTATGCTACTCTACGAATGCATTAAAAGGAAAAAGGAAGAAAAAAAGCTTTCTGATTGGTCAAAACAAATCCTGCATGATGATTTTTTCAACCAATGATTTGGGGGATTTAGTATTAAAGTCAGTTGTTCTATATTATGGCAACCACCAAGCACCGCGGGGGGCCTCATATAATTTAGGAAGGCTTCATACATCAAACAATTTTACAAAAAGCTAAAACAAAAAAGGAACCAGAATACCTCTGGGAGGGAACGTACACGGAGGTTCTCTCGTTCTCCGGTATGTGTTGCGTCAGCCTGGAACACAAAGCCAAGCATGGTTATCAAGCTCACAGATATGTTCCACTGCCTCTCGGGTGGACTCCAATTGTTTTGGGGCTGGTTCCTTTTATCCCTGCTTTCTACTCTTATTAGCTGACGGGACGTGGTTGTGCAACCTATCAGCTGATTGGAAAGCGGGGGGGTCAGATGGCTGAGCGGTTAGGAAGTCGGGATATTAATCAGAAGGTTGTTGGTTCGATTCCCGGCTGTGCAAAATGACGTTGTGTCCTTGGGCAAGGCACTTCACCCTACTTGCCTCAGGGAGAATGTCCCTGTACTTACTGTAAGTCGCTCTGGATAAGAGTGTCTGCTAAATGACTAAATGTAAATGTAAAGCGGGAACGGGACGATTTTTGCCACAATATTCAAACTGAATTCAGTGTTTAATCACGTGTAATATATACAGGGTTCCCACAGTCATGAAAAATCTGGAAAAAGGCTGAAAATGTCAAATATAGGTTGATTTGCAAGACAATGAATGACATTTTGTGAAACTAGACCTATTTTACACTTGGGCTTACTCTAAGGTGTGCCTGTTTGAAGGACAACATGTTGTTAACATTATATTTAATGCTAACTTTTAGAATTGGAAAAGATGTTGAAACCCTGAATGTACTGTAGCTTTGTAATGTGAGGATGAATACTAATCTTCTTGACAACAATGGTGATATGATGATGATGATGTCTTCCCAGGCGCTCACAATGCATTTGCACGGTTCCTCCTCTGCTGCCTCAAATGCTGCTTCTGGTGCCTGGAGCATTTCATAAAGTTCATGAACAGGAACGCCTACATCATGGTGAATAAAGGCTTAATTGCTTGTTTCAGAAACGAAATAGTACAGATTTGCTTCCAGTATAGTCTCTAGGATTCAAGCATGTTGGATTTGGATCTGCCCATAACTTAAAGCTGCAAGAGGTAAAGGGAGGGGGGGACCCATTATCGGCTATTCAAGCTCTCCAACGTTCCAGACCCCAGTATCGGCCAAGACCGTTTCTTCCGTTAAAATTGTTGAAGATTTGCTGCAGCAACGAATGAAAGTACCGTAACTCACCGACATGTATACACCTCTTACTTTGATATTTAAGTATATATACATGCTCTCAAACCCGTACGTGTAGTATATGTCTTGCGCAGCGTCAAACTTGACATTTCTCTCTTAAAAGTTGTTGGAGAAGTTGTTGGAGAAGTTGTTGGCTAACTACCAAAATGAAAAAAAAAAATTTTCAGTTCGATTTTTAAGCTGGAATGTTTTGTTATAGTGTATCTACATATCAAAGTACAATGCAGTGACATCACATTTTTTATTTGTATTATATCTACATTTTCGTAAAATTCCTGACAAGCATCGAGAGCTAGCCAAACGATAATGGGTCCACTTGGGCACTTTCCTCGAGCTTGAACTTGGTTTACAGTGGTTTTTAGTAATAAGCCAAGGAGGAATACACGCCTCGCAGAAGGTGATAGGCTGGAACAGGATTGCTGGAACATAATTGGTGGGAAAGGAATGGTCCACTTCAAATTAGAAATAGTAATTCCACTGGCACTGAACTGTCTGTGTTTATAAACTACTCTTAGAGAGCCTCATTAGCTTACATGTTTATAGGGGATGAAAAAAAATCGTACCTATTGTAACTTTAACATTACTCACACTTGTCATTTTTTAGATAGCAATATATGGGAAGAACTTTTGCACTTCAGCCAAGGATGCTTTCTTTCTGCTGATGAGGAACGTTGTGAGGTAAGACTGTCTGTGCCTTTCATCTGTCAAGTGTACCTGGGTGTGTCTCTTTCTGTTGCTCGGTCACTTTTCGTCACAAAGGTTGTCTGTTCTTCTCTGGGTCTCTGGGATTCTCCTCCATTCTGGCTTTTCTCTCGTCTGCAGGGTGGCTGTCCTGGACAAGGTCACAGACTTTTTACTCTTCTTGGGAAAACTGCTTATTTCAGGAAGTGTGGGTGAGTTCCCTTTCCTCAGTCTGTAGGTGCGCTGATTAAGAAGACTCAATCAACTTTCTCTGTGTGTCTTTCAGTTTAACATATGTTTTATACTGTACATGGTATTTATGGGTAGTGTTGTCAAAGTACCAAAATGTCAGTAACCGGTACCAATACCAGTGAAATTTCACGGTACTCAATACCATTTTAGAAACCAAAGCAGTCACAGTCACCTACAATATCTAAGGCTGTAGCCTACTTATGACAACAACAAGACATTAATAATCACAATGCATATAGCATTGTGTGGACTGAGTGTAGACATTAAGCAAACTCAGCAGATGACTTGGAGATCATTTGTAAAATTCAAAAATATAAATCTTGACTTGAACATCATTTATAAGAAGTAGAAAGACATTACTCATGGGTAGGAGATATCTGCCCCAAAGAATGGAGTGACATCACAACCCTTCATTTAGGAAATGTTTAATAAATAAATAGTAAAATACAGTGCATCCAGAAATTATTCACAGGCCTTCACTTTTTCCACATGGTGTTATGTTACAAAATTTATGAAATTATTTTTTTCCCCTCAAAATTCTACACATTTTTGTATTTTTGTAAATCTTAAAAACAAATCACATACATAAGTATTCACAGCCTTTGCCATGACACTCAAAATTGAGCTCAGGTGCATCCTGTTTACACTGATCATCCTTGAGATGTTTCTACAACTAGATTGGAGTTCACCGATGGTAAATTCAGTTGATTGGACATGATTTGGAAAGGCACACACCTGTCTATATAAGGTCCCAGAGTTGACAGTGCATGTCAGAGCACAAACCAAACCATGATGTCCAAGGAATTGTCTTTAGACCTCTGAGACAGGATTGTATCGAGACACAGATCTGGGGAAGGGTACAGAAAAATGTCTGCAGCATTGAAGGTCCCAATGAGCCCAGTGGCCTCCATCATCCGTAAATTTAAGAAACCTGGAACCACCAGGACTCTTCCTAGAGTTGGCCGCCCGGCCAAACTGAGCGATCGGGGGAGAAGGGTCTTAGTCAGGGAGGTGACCAAGAACTTGATGGTCACTCTGACAGAGCTCCAGCGTTGCTCTGTGAAGAGAGGACAACCTTCCAGAAGGACAACCATCTCAGCAGGCCTATATGGTAGAGTGGCCAGACGGAAGCCAATCCTCAGTAAAAGGCACATGACAGCACGTCTGGAGTTTGCCAAAAGGCACCTGAAGGACTCTCAGACCACGAGAAACAAAATTCTCTGGTCTGATGAAACAAAGATTGAACTCGCTTGGCCTGAATGCCAAGCATCTTGTCTGGAGGAAACCAGCCACCGAGCTCATGAGGACATGGAACGTTGAGTACATTTCTAGGAGCCCTATATAAAACCTAAACAAAAGCTATCTAGCATGCGGTTTCCTTTTTCTGTGCTTGCGAAGGCTATGCTAATTGTCACCCACCCTCCCATAGTGTGATACCATTTAACTCCCTTGATTTCCTGTATTCATTGTCCAGTCCTCTGAGATGCTCAACTTGAGTGTATCAGACAACTGCACCTTATAGATCTATAATGAATACATTGATTTTGTCTTGAACTTGTACTATCTAATATGTCTTCACAAGCTTGTAGCATCATTCTCAAAAATAGTTGAGGCTGTAATTGCTGTTAAAGGTGCTTCGACAAAGTATTGCGCAAAGTCTGTGAATATTTATGTACATGTTATATTTTCGTTCTTAATTTTTGCTAATCTATAAAAATTATTAAACAATTTATTTTCACTTTGGCATTATGGGTTATTGTGTGTAGAATTCGGAGGGAAAATATGAATTGAACCCATTTTGGAATAAAGCTGTAACATATGTGGAAAAGGTGAAGCTCTGTGAATACTTTCCGGATGCACTGTAAAGAGTAAAGGAATGTATGCATAGACAAGGTATATGAAAATACAATCATATTATTGGTTCATTACTTAAACAGTAATAATCATATTTTGATTAATGGGAGAAATGCATTCAATTGATGAACACATAGGCATGAGAATGATTAGATACTGTATGTTGGGATGGCATGTGAGTTCAGATTCTCACAACTCTTAGCATCTGTCCCATTCGTTA
Organism: Osmerus mordax; assembly: GCF_038355195.1. Classification (NCBI taxonomy): domain Eukaryota; kingdom Metazoa; phylum Chordata; class Actinopteri; order Osmeriformes; family Osmeridae; genus Osmerus; species Osmerus mordax. The sequence goes on along the minus strand of NC_090076.1, from coordinate 4,389,234 downwards.
TGTAGAAGGTCTTGAAAGTCCCTAATGAACACTTGATCTGTGTCCTATTTTCAGGTGTCCTAGCATTCTTCTTTTTCACTCGTAAGATACCAGTAATTCAAGAGGAGGTGCCATCTTTGAATTACTATTGGGTCCCCTTACTGGTAAGAAGTAATACTTTCACAACTATGGATTGTTCGTTTTGATCCCCACTGCTGACTGGCACTGACTTTTCTCCTTTGCAGACGGTGATATTTGGATCCTACATGATTGCACATGGCTTTTTTAATGTCTATGCCATGTGTGTGGACACCTTGTTCCTGTGCTTTTGTAAGTACACTATTTACAATTAATGTACAATTACTGTAAATTGACTGTACTTGTACAGTACGTTGGTCCCTACTGGCAGAATTTGGCACCATTCTGGTGCCAAATTCAGAAAAATCAAAGACCAATCACTCGCTGGAATGCATCCGCATGTGGTTCTACCTGACTTGAACCAAAAAGATTTACTCCCAGCGCTAACTGACTTTCCTGCTTAAGCTTCGTCCTTTTGACTCTGCTGACTCCTGTTCTCTCCTCTTTTTTCATCCTCCTTCCTTCTCTCTATGTGCTGCTCACCCTCCTCTGCTCTGCGGCTATGCTTCTCTTCCCCCGCTGGCCTGGTCCAGGTGAAGACCTGGAGAGGAACGATGGCTCTTCCGCCAAGCCTTTCTATATGTCCCCTGGCTTACACAAGATCCTGCGCAAGGGAGACCAGGGAGCCAAGCTATACACTGGCTCTTGATACCCCTCCATTCACTTATGAATAGACTTGTACACACTCACACTTTACTGTCTGTGGATTGTGTGTGAACCTTTCAAGAGGAAGGCCTCTCTAGGCTGGACTCAGTCTTCTGAAAAGGAAATGTATTAGTTCCTCGGAATGGAGTGAGATTTGGAGTCTATGAAGAGGCTTTGTTCACCTTTGCTATCTGTTACTGGCCTTTTGTTGTGCTGTGCATCAGTTCCTTTTCACCTTCTCTGGACTCTGCTGATCTCTGCCTTACCAAGAGCACTGCAGCGCAGTGTGTGTGTGTGTGGGGGGGGGGGGGCGGGGAGACAAGTAATATTGTGTGTGTGTGTGCGTGTGTAGATGAATGTGTGTGTCTACAGAAAGATAAGGAATTGTGTGTGATGGGTGTTCAATTGACATTAGTCCAACCACACAAACATCAGACACAAACTGCAAAAAGAGATCTCTATTTTACGGATGCAATTAATGGATATTAAGTTCGGAGTCGCAGGATTTGAAGTTGATACAAGGGCACCCCCTTGTGGCACAGCTGTCTTTGTTGCATAGTTTCATGTACTGTATTGGAAAATAACTGCGATAGCTTTTCTGTCTTGCATGATTTCATCTGATAGCCACCATTATTTTGATAGGTGCTTTTCACCCACTCTCTGGACAACTAACTGTGATAAACACAGCTTGAAACTCACATGCAACGTTATAAGACTTATAAAATAATGACTTTGACACATTTCCTACCTATTTTCCCAGGTGGCAAACTCTGTTGGTGTTTTTAGAAGGCCTACAGGTTCCTTATTTATACACTGTAAAGAGACAGAGACAATGTATGTGTTACATTTCTGAAGACATGTTATGCTTTAGCGAGGAATGAAACTTGAATAGTGCTGGGGTCACTATCTGGAGTTCTGAATGCAGTGGCTTGTAAATGTGCCTAGTTCTACATGAAGATGTATTCCTCCTTTTATTCCATGGTTTTGGATCTAACCTGAGAACCTTTGGAATACTGTTTATAAAAAAGGATGTCAAAGCCATTTGATTTTTGGTAACTTTTCTATTGAATAGTTCCAGCGTAGTGCTGTTTTTATGACAAGGTAACCCACAACTGTCTGGAGGCTGTTCAGTGTTGATCTTTTTTTGTACAGCAGTGTTTTTTGTATCAATGAATCAAATGAAAAGCGTGGTCTCTTTTTAAAATAAAATTAAAATGTTTGAAATAGAACATTAGTTCAATTTTCCATGCATCTTCATCTTACCTAGTCTTTTATTTTTGACCATATTGCCAGAGTATTTGAAATGTACAGTCGATGGGTTTTGGATGTGTAAGTGTGTTAAACAGGCTCTCCCTTCCCTAGTGGTGGATTTGGAGGTCAACAACGGCACTGCTGCCCGCCCCTTCTACATGAGCAGTACCTTAAGAAACATACTCAACAAAAAGAACAGCAGAAGGAAAGAGAAGAGGTAGAGTGAAGGAGAGAAGGGGTAAGAGTTGGCTGGTTTAAACGATGACCTAAGAAGACTGAAGAGAAAACCAGGGATACTTTGGAGATTTTATGAATTTAAGAATAAACTAATTATGTGGTTTCATCGGTGTTATGCTTTTTGGGAGTTCTCTTTTGGAAAGTGTGAGCTAAAGACTGCGTGCCACACTGGTAAAAATGTATATTGTTGGGGCCAAATAATGCATGAATTAGTTGGTATGGCCTGGTATAAACGGCACTAAAGTTGTCAAAAAGGGTGAGTGATTTCTGCATGTTTTTTTAAGGATTTTTGCCAGACTGGATTTCATGCTTTCCCCAGATTAGTGGTGATCCACAAGGTGGTGCAATCTTAAGAATCCCCGATGTATAGTATTGTGTCAAGAAAGCATAATAAACAGTTGATTAAGGTTGATTGTTAAATGCTTATTACTTGCCATGTATGATTATAGCCCACAAGATCATTTTATTTTCTCATATTGAGAAATGTATAGTGTCCATTATTCATCTCTAATTTAGCACTGTACTATGAGTATGTAATATCATTAAAATTAAAGTGTTTCATTCATAAGTGCCTTATTTTTACTTTTTTTACAAGCACGTTGAATGTTTAATTGTGTTGAAATGAAATAATTTGCTTGATGTTTCACTGGATAGAATCAAATACTGAAGTGGACAGATTCATTTTTAACACCATGTGTAGTTCAATAGAAGGATATTGAGTGTTAATGTCAGTGTCATAGTTTCCTATATGCAAAAAAAAAAATCCTGTCTTTGAATGCACCATTCCCACTTTGTCAATTTTATTCGGCAAGTTCTATAAACAATGTATGCACAAATGTATTACAGCTTAACAGTCCACATGGTGTTGTTTTTACTTATTATTATTTTATATATATTGATAACTTAATTTCAGTGAATTAACTATGCATGTTAGTGTTTTCTAGTTGTGTTTTTTTGTATAGCCCACTGTTGATATGTACTGTACTGTTGCTCTGACCTTTCCTTGAAATACAGAAATCAGATAACATTGAAGTACATAGTGGTTTCCCCCCCCAGTGAACTTAATTATTTTGTTTCACCTCAGTCATGTACTGGAGAGACAAAGATTATTGTTTAAAGTGTCAACCAAAAAAATTTGTACCTTGAATTATTTATGGAACTGCACTAATTGTTACAGGTCATTTGAATATATTGTAATGTATTCTAAGATAATGTCACCTTTCTTCTGGACTTTTTGTATCGCAAGTGCTTGTATGTAACTTAATTTACAAATGTTGTAATAAACAGCTGTTGTTATGAGAAAGTATTTGTAACAAACTGATGCTTGTAAAAGTGTTTTGACACCACACTTGCAGTCTTTATGTACAGTATTTGATCGCTGTATGTTTTTTATGGGAGGAGAATCATTAAAAATGCATTCAACATTTATTTTCTAAACAGATATCACACATACAGTACATACAATAAATAAATAAATAACCAAATAAATAAACATCCATAAATTAAATGCATACACATATGATAATTTCAGTTCAACTGCACTATGAGGTTTCAATATTTATCAATGATAATACAGAATGTTCTCAATGCTTGAATTAGTGATTGTCATGAAGTTGAGTTGTGTCACCTTGTAATAAGTACACAAAGGAACACATCCACAATGTCACATTGAACCTCCCCAATACCTTCAGCTTACACGTCTTTCTTTTTACACAGATATCTCAACCCATGGCAATACACAATATATGTGTATGTCAAACTATATATAATGAATTATAGTGTATGTTTGGATAAGAAATAGTGATTTCTCTAGTAATCATGACCTTAACAATACAGAAACCAACAGAATAATAGTGAGGACTTCTACCGCATGTCTGTGCTTGGGATAAGGAGTCAGGACATTGTGAATCCCTGGTAGTGCCTGAGGATGTTTGTGCGTGTGTGTAGCTCAAGCGTGGGACACAGGCAGAGAGGTCATGGTGTGAGGGGGCAGCAGGGGTTGGAACAGCATAGACGGGGGGGAGTGCACTGTGGAGATGGAAGGCTAGCATTAGTACAGACAGATTACTGTACAACCAGTTTACAAGAACACTCCAAAGGGGTGCCCAAATAAAACTAGCTTAATGTTCAATCTTGGTTTCCCTTTAAGGACACATCTATAATGCCCAGAAATCTTACTATGTCAAATGTTCTCTCGCAGCTCAGTAATAATAGTAGTGTTATAACTGTAATGTACTGGTGCCCTGCTTACCGTCTATGAAGGAGTGGAGTGCAGAAAGCATTGGGCCTTCAGGCCCCCCGTAGGCTGTGTACTGTAGCTCCTCGGGGGTTGGGGTGGGCTGGGAGAGGCGTCCGGCCTGCAGCGAGGTCAGCGTGCTGGAGGACGAGTGATTGGGGCTCACATGCTTCTTATGGCGCGCACGGCAGTTCTGGAACCACACCTGTAAAATAGCAGGAATATTACAGTATTTACCACAGACTAAAAGTGAATACCTTGGGGGCACCCTGGTGGTACCACTATGGCTAAGGCCTTAACACAGGATCCAGGGTTTGATTCTGGTCCAGGCCATATCCTGCATGTTTTCCCCTATCTTTTTCTGATTTCCTGTCTCAAACTGTCTCTATAAATAATGTGAAAAAATTGAAGAAAAAAAATATTTATTAATTGAATCACTTATTTGTACAAACAGGCCAGTACAACTGGCCTGTTACACCTATCTTCTGATATTCATCTTTTCTTTTTTACATTAAGTTATAACAGGACTTCAATTGGTCATAATTGCTATTTTCATTCATTACTAACCTGTATCACTCTCCTGCTCAGGCCTGTCTGCTCAGCCAGCTTCTGCAAAGTCTGGGCATCTGGGTTGTTGTCCTGGGCAAACTGGGTTTGCATTATCTGGAGGTGTTGTGATAGGGGTAAATGAGGATGGAAAAGACTAAAGAGTAGACATTATATTTGTTCTGTGCTAATTTAGCTACTAGTTTATATATTTATATATTGTGGTAGCCTATATTGTGGAGAATATTGTGATTTATTTAACTTTTTCTTAAAAGCAATACTTGTATGTTATGTTTTTACAATGATACATTACTTTTAACTACAACCACTATGTAATTATTTGACAATTATTACAATGTTGCAAGAAGACAAGCACACAATATCATACATTGACGGGACAGTGGTGCTCACCTGCAATTGATCTGCAGTGAAGCTAGTGCGTGCTCTCTTTGAAGGCTTTGGCTGGTTCACTTCCTGCTCAGTGGGCATTGCGCCTTCAACATTTACACCAGTTCCTGAAATTGAATTTGTATTGTTTCTTTAGCTTTTCCTGACCAATGTCGCAAACTTAAACATACATAGTATTACGGATGCTGGATAGACTAAATGCAGAATTACAGTTTTTTGTTCAGTTTCCGTTCCCAACAAGACAAACTGTGTCGAATGGCTTTCAGATATTAGTAAAAAGTACAATCAGAAATTGTAGACAGCAGTCATTGCTTACCCTAACACAAACAAAAACAGATGAAAACATCCAATAAACATAGGCCTGTTATAATTGCTTCCTCTTATTTGTGATTGATACAAAACACAAAAAGATCCAACGCGGCCTGACAATAAATTGTTTTAGGACTATAGTGAGCTTTGTGTTATGATTTGAGTTGACAAGCATTTTATTCTGTAGGCTATATAATCTTTATACGTCTTTCCATGTCATAACGGCATAAATTAGTAGGCCTATTTATCAAACTGAATAGGTAGGTAGGTAGCTATATCGTCGCTCGCTACTTACCTTTTTCAACAGCGCGTTTCAGGTTGTCCAGCATGCAGTCGTAATGGACACGGCAAAGGACCTTCTCCTCGACCAGCGCAAACTCCTCTCCCGTGGACAGCTGCCTCTTACAGGAGAAACAGGCGAAGCACGCAAGGTGATACACGTTCCCCTTAGCCCGACGGACCCAGTCTGTGGAGTGAATGTTGCGGCCGCAGCAGGCGCACCAGGTGCCATATCTTCTACAATGAAGATAACGTTTTTTTGAAATTAGGTAGGAATATTGGAAGCCAGTAGGCCTACTTGGTTGCAAAACTCAGAAAAATGCTTAAGAATTGCATTGTTTGTACGCATGTGTATAAAATAAATTATGACAAAGTAGTCTACCAATGAGAAGAGGAGGAAAAAAGCATAATTTAATTTCCCTTTGCCAAAGAAAATAATTTCTTAACTTTTTTCCTATTGATACATTCCAAAGCTTATTACCAAATAATTGTACCTATTGGGCAAGCGGTTTCGAATGTATTCTGCTTGGGGCTTTACGTATAACCTACCTAAAGTAGTCAAGTTTGCAGAAGACCTCTTTTTCTTTGATGTAGCAACTTGTATGACTGCCAAGCGATGCCTGGCACACGCTACAGGAGAGACAACGCACATGCCAGCACAAGTCGTTAACCTAAATGAAAAGACATAACATACGTTTTTAAACGCATTCATTCATGTCATGGTGCACATGCTACCTGCAAATTCAAATTACCAAACGCTACAAGAGAATAATAAACCATGGGATCATGAGCACTCCGACAAATGCTGACTTACGATGGGTATTGTATTTTACCTTTAGCAAATATTTATCCACAATTTCCTCATTGCAGCTCGCACAAACAGTTCTACCCAAAAGTGGTGCAGATGCCATCGCCTGCAGCGACAAGGAGGATGAGCCACGGGAGCACGAATCCTCATCCAAAACTTCCACCGATGTGTCCTGAATGGGGGAGCGTACCACCAAAATTATGCATGCGACCGAATCCAACGCACGTAACATATAAATAAAACTGCAATTTAGCAGCACTTTCAATTCCAGTTGCACTCTCAAAACCAAATTGATTAAATGCACATCTATGCAAACGAACGGGCATAAGGTTTTGATAGTGTTGGTCCAGGCTATTTATAAATCCCAAAGGCATAATCCATCAAGCGATTGCATGTCTGTGAGGAAATATAGAGCTTTAGCTATCAATAGTTTTACCATTCGATTTTCTCTCCTGACTTCTCTTTCCATAACTTCTGCGTCCCCTTTGCAATCTTCACACATGTCGGCGAGCAATTTGAGGGCTAGAGGGTTTGATCTGTCAGACTCTGCCAGGCGCCTTTAAACCCTTCTGATATCACATAAATATCACCCACTTTACGTCTCACCATGACAACCCCAACGACCCCCCAAAATGCCATTTAAAACGATAGACAGTCGTTACTTACAAAAACAGGCGGCACTTGAAGTAATAGTTATCCAATGTGCATTATGTTCTTGAGATCTACATCTGTGATTTAAGACTGCCTGCACAGAGGTTCACCCTCCTCCTCCCTTCAATTCACATGCCAATCAAAACCTGTGCAAGAGGTCGCAGGGAATAGGAATTGATTTATTTAATGACAGCAATTAAAAGACTAAGTTTGACAGAAACGCCCGGCCGGTACAACCAAAAGGTGAAGGGGTCTCATTAACTACTTGAGTTTTAATCGCTGAATATTTAAAAGGAGTAATTTTTTTGTCATTTCTTGAAATTGTGAAAACATTAAACTAACAGTTTGGCCTTTCCGGTTGGAGGTTATAATTTTCAGACAGGTAGGCAGGCTGCTACAATCGCCTGAAAACATTTTAAAACAACGATTCTCACAAATCTGTAGCCTAATCAAACTCATACTGTAAAAAAAGAAACAATCATCACCTAACATTTTTGCATAGAATTGCATACAGAATCAATGCACTTACCCCATCATTTGACATTAATATGGATCCGTTTTCATTCTCATCAACATTGCAGCAATCCAGTTTTTGCTCACTTTTCCAGTGCATTTCAAATGCAAATAAATCTTCAGTGAAGCCTATAAAGATAGCCACAGATTGAATACAAATAGTCAATAAAATTTAAACTCACAAACCATAAATAAATAAAGACTACTGAGAGATGTTTTGTCGTCAACTCTCAGCTTCCTAAAGCAGGTTTGTTTTCTCGGGGGCGGAACATATATATTTTCCAGTCTCCTTTGGCCGCGCCTCCCTTCCAGTCTTCTATATTTTTCTGTTGAAGGCCAAGCCAAATTTAAGTAGAAACGTATCCGTACGTAGTTACATTTTATGCTTCAACATTTTCGATACTAAGGTAAACATTTTCGTTTTTCCCATTGTGCTAGGATTTTTTTTATTATTATTTTTATTTTAGGCCTACTTTCTTGAAAAAAATGATTGCCATTTGCTGAACAGTGCAGACTACAAAGTTTTACGGTCATGACAGATTAATGAATATATAGGCCTATGTTTTTTAACGGATGTTTCTTTATATGGCTGACACGTTTCTTAATTTGTTTAGTGGTAGTTTCTTTGAATGCACCCAGGGCGTCCACTGGATGTGTCTTTTTATGAACCTCAGTTCAATGGAAATGTAAAATCACCCTGCCAACATTCATCTCTAAATAGTGGAGAGGATTATAAAAAATCTGCTGTTAATTTCTGTTTATATTGTGTTAACTATAAAATAGGCTGAGTACAATCTCTGTCTGTCCGTCTGTCTGTCTGTCTGTTTGTCCGTCTGTCGGTATGTCTGTCTGTCGGTCTGTCTTTCACTCTTTCACTCTTTCTCTCAATGAACACTCAGTCTCTGTCTCGGTCTCTCATGCGCACACACACACACACACACACACACACACACATTGTCAGTATCTATCTTGGGAGGTTCTCTGTAAAGGGGTAGCAGCTCTGCACTGGCAGGGGCCAGACCACATTGGAGAGTGCTGCCACACTGGGAAATAGCGTGCATCCATCGCTATGTGTCTTGTTCCACCCTCTAGCAATGAATAGACCTTATCAGACAACTCATCTCAAGCATTGTGCACTGTAGCAGACCCTTTTTGATGTACAATAAAGAGGTATGTGAGGCAACCCCTAGGACCCATAAGTATGATGAGAGTAAGGCAGGGTTCAAATTACCCGTAGACTTGGCAGGATGCTCGTATGTGTCATATCCCAGGCCAGATCTGCACTGCGAAGACACAGGTTCAGTTCATGGAGCATAACGAGTGTTGCAAGGGTTTGAAAACTCAATTTGACGTTGTGTTGACTTTGTGAATGTCTTGCAGAGTGAGATTCCGAACATATCGCAGAATGAAGACCAGACAAAAACAACAGAGATAAGGTAGAGGGTAACTCCTCCATCAACATACTTGAATCCAAAATGGTTTTGCTACTGTTGTACATCACAACATGAATGTTTGCTCCTTGACTGTGCCATGCTTGTACAGTAGGTAAGCTCAATTGATAAATGAACTGGTTGAACCTGGAAAATAGAGTTGAAATTTAATCTACACTGCTTCACTCTTCTCATACCAAAAAATAATGCTAAATGGGACCATTTGGGATAATAGATGAACCCCTGTAGAACCATTTTCATGAGGTTCAATGGAGAATCCCATTTGGGACAGAATGAACCCTGAACCAATAATGCAGTTTGTGGTAGCTTTGGAGAAAGGTGTCTGTCCCAAATGTACATTTAAGGTTCCAAACAGCACTTAGACACAGCAATAGTTGTGTTAGACTGTAGCACCTCCAGCACTTGGATGGAAAGTAACAATATTTACCTGGAAATATCGAGTAAATTATGAAAAGACAGTTTGAAGCCATTGCCCAGCTAGTTTATCAAGCTAAGGAAATGTTGGCCCTGTTTAGTCTGGGGATACAATATGTAATAAATACAAAACAATTGTACAGCCATCAATTGATATTTCAGATCAGCATGGGTACTAAAATAATGTGTTACGATCTGTTGTATTGAATTATATTTATCTCAACATTTGTGACTGTTTTCATTCAAGTATTATATGACAGCATCAAGAACCTTTTTTTTAAAGAATTTCAACATGAATAGTATTTATGAAACAGCGTTGTTGTTTCTTGAATCCTTCATATTTTCTAAATTGATTACAATCCACCACCTGCAGCCAAATGAGATTTGGGGAAAATAATTAGGATAAACAGTAACCATTTTCACAAATGAGTATCCTAAAATCCAATAATTTGCTACTTCCACATAGGCTCAACCTTTGCTTACTTTGGGGCTGCAACTAGTCATTTGTTTCATTGAAATGAGTACAAATTGGGGTGGTTTACAATTGACACAACGAGTTTGGCGTGACCTTTTCTCCTTGCTGTAAATGGGTACTCGTTGAGACTTAAGGGGGCCTGGTGTTGGCTGGGGGCCGATGAGGGATTCAGGAGAAATCACTGCAGTGAAAATGGCAGTGTAAGAGGGGCCTGATTGCATTGGGACAGCATGCGAGGGGGTGCGACATGCTCGGTCCAATCAGAACAACGTTGGGAAAAAGTGCCCTTATCAGCGAGTAATGGCCCACTTGACAATCACACAGGCACAAAACTGCTCTATTTAACACTGATTGCAAAGACTCCAGCCCCCCCATCCCCAAACCGCATGACTCCCCTAGATCTCTCTGCCACCCTCCCCAGCATAAAGCTAAGCCGCTCTCCTGAATGGAATTTATAATCATCCCACTTTTTATTTTGAAGCTAATTGTTATTTTAAGACTTCTATTAGGCATTTATTACCAGGAAAATGATTTCCTTGATTACAATGTTTAATATGGGCATTGAAGGCGTTTACTCATACGCTGTACCTCTCAATTTTTCAGCTTGATGAGAAGGGAATGTTAAAAAGCCTACATATTTGTTTGTCTTCCTGTTTGTATGCTTGATTGACATGTTGAAAATGGAAATCACAAATATTTTCAGAAGTTTTTGTTTTAATTTTAGTTAAATGTGTTTTGTTTTTTTATCATAATTATTTTCCAAAAATCAAAATCCAAACCAGCCTAACTATAATTAGTTAGGTTTTTAGCAATGCAAGTGGAATTGAGTTGGACCACCTGTACTCTAAGATATATATATTTTTATAGATTTAAAATTCCATAGAAACCCCCCACCTGTAATTATTAGACCATGACAGACACATCAGCTGTTTATTATCATCCTCTGCAACTACTGACTTTGTTAGCAATGCCATCAGCCACTATTAACATAAATATTCTCCTGATAATTCTTATAACAAGACAGAAACAAAATATTGGTTGCAGTGGAAGGATTTATTGACATTATATATATTTACAGAAAAAACGCTAGTGGACCATTACATTTACTGGCAGATCTACATTAAAGATCTGAACTACCACTTTTTATTTGATTGATCCGCAGTGGTGTTGATTGTCATCATCCATCATCAATACTTCTTGCCTAGATTGAATAGACAAAAGTTATTTGTTGTGAAAACAACCATGTTGAAAAATAAATAAATCTTGATCATGCACAAAACTGTAGCAATAATTAAATAAATGTGATATGAATAGAAAAGTAAGCACAGAAGTGAATTTGACACCAGCAATATAGTCTAGACTTTATCCCAGAAAAACACAAATGATTAAAATTACATGTCAGTGCGGTTTTGAATAAGAAAAGGTGGATTGATATAAAAACTATTTTATTCTGAATTAAGATGCCTCTCTCAGTGCAGAAGGCCTATTTACCTTTGCACTAAGAGAGGCATCATTTTGTTACTTACTACACCATCAATGCAACAAATCCACAACAACCACAACCAGACCTTTACTAGCCGATGTGTTGCTACTGAAATTTTACCCTCAAATAGTGTTCCTTGGGAGAAACAAGACAACAAACATTGTCAAAAGCAAGGTACACAAAGAGATGTAACACAATCCACTGACCAATCGCCGCAGACTCTCTTTAACAACTGCTTTATCTATTTAAAGAAAGTCGGGGTCAGTGTGGAGAGATTTCCAGAGATTTTGAAGAATAGATTGTCAGGAATTTCAAGACATCTTTTGATAAATTATCGAAGTATATGAGATCGTATCATATTAGCGAGATAAGTATATAATAATTCAATGACCAAACAAAAAACTGTAATTTGTTCATTAGTTTCATGGTTAAAATGGTATATTAAATACACATTTTTAATTAATTGATACCTGGTGTCCGGACAGGAGAGGGAGCATAGGTTCACGGAGGGCCACTGGAGCTGGAGCAGATCCCAGTTTAATTGATGAAAGTGTTGAAGGAAAAATTGTAGAAGGGGTTTGAGTGGATTTTTAAAACACTTTTACACAAAATCATCTGGTGCCAAGCTCAAATGAACTTTTTGAATTCATGATATATTTACTTATTTATTTACTTTGTTTTCAAACAAAATTTAAACAGTGGTGATATGATGATATTGTGCAATGTAGTAGTTTTGGAAAAGGAACAGTAAAACTGTTAGACAGTGTCCACTAGGGGGCCATGTAGCGACGTGGTATTGAACGTTTTGACTTGATGAAACAGTTGAGCCTGGAAAGTCTGGAATGAATGCTGCTATTCGAAACAGTAATTAAGTATGACCTAACAACAGTTACCATGCAGGTAGGGTATTCTAATATATTTTTGGGCTGTAATCCAGCTGTGTAAAATATTAAATACATACGTTGATTAAATATGCGAGCATTTATTGTTGCTAAACCCAACCATTTTCGAACATAGCCTACATTGAAAAAATCCAGAATAACATCTCACAGAAAAGAAACAAGAACTGTAGAGTCTAGACTTAACTCATGTGGAAACCAACCTGCTGATAGCATTATCACGTGACTTTCCATAGCAACGGAGAATGTCATCAGTTCCACTCGGGAAGAAGTGTAGTACTGAAGTACTGTACAGTCTCTGACAGCGAACAACTAGTCTAACGTTTTAGTTGGCAATTGAATTGTAGTGTGGTGCAATTATATTTGGTGTATCTCTTATGTAGATAATCCGAGTTTACAATTTACAGACCCGGAAAGCTCCGTGAATTTGCAACTGCGAGAATCATGAGTCATCTCAATCCCGGGTAGGTACCGTTCATTGCCCGTTCATTAAGTGATATTCTGCAGGTTTATGTGACAGTTTGCTAATCGCCTTGGCATTATTCGATTGAACCACCATTCGGTAAGATCATGAAAAAGTTTAACATTTAAATATCCGAATACGTAGTGATAGGCTCCCTAACCCTACTAGTTTATTGCACAGAGCTAGTGCTAACTGATTTAAATGCATACTAGTAGCCTACTGGTGTACAGTAGTAACGTTATATGTAGTAAAATATCACAATGTAGCATGTCAGCACTTTAGAACTGCAGTTTAATAAATAATACTGTTCTTGTGACCCAGTTCCGGTAAGATATATAGGCTATGGTATATGGGGCGAGTGAACGGGACAAATAAGTCAGTAGATTACAAAAGGGAGATTGGATTGTGTGCTATCCATCCCCTCAAATTCCCAAGGAAATCAGACACCTGTAATTGACCCAATAGAGTAGTTGTAGATATCTTGTTGTCCTACTCACAAACAGTCCAGGAAGTCAAACCTTGGTTGGAAAAAGCTAACAGGCATTAAGTTGAATGAATCCTAGGTGAGACCTGACACCACCAATGTCTAGTTAATTAAGAAAACAACAACCTTGTAATGGTTTCCTTTGGTCAAACATGCAGTTGACATCTAATTATAACAGTAAATTGAGCCTTATTGTATTGTCAGGTCCTTAACCCTTGTGTTATCTTCGGGTCATTCTGACCCATCAGTCATTGTGACCCACCTTCGTATTGCGACAAATTTACCTCATACAAAAACAAAGTGAAGCATTTTCTTTTAACTGTCGGGCTGTCTCAGACCCCCCACATTGGAATGGTTAAAAGAAAATTATTTTTATTTGTTTTTGTATTGGGTAAAATTGGGTAAACACAACGATGGTTCGTTATGAACCTTTGGGTCATGTGACCCGAAGGCACCGCGAGGGTTAAGAGCATGTTAGACTAAAATCCCACATCTGGTTTTACTGCAGATGTGGACCATACACATTTGGTACACTTTCATCTTAAGAACTGAAAATCTCTGAGATTTTCTTTTTTAACATCGACATCTTTTCTTCAGACTTCTTTCAGCCTACAACAGTCTCACTGATAAACACCTCACCGGGTACTTCAATAACACCAGGATCAGGAGACATCTTCAAAGAGTTGGACTGGTATGTGTCATTGGCAGATGATGATTACATTGATTTCAGTGTTAATGACAGTCAATCAGTCCAGCCTGTGCTGTAATTGATTGAATGTAATTGTCTCATTTACTGTTTCAGTCATCCCTGGTGCTTCTTTAATGTAGTCAGTGTATTCTTTTAGATCACCAGGAGTGGAAGGATTGTCCCAGACAAGGAATACAGGCATAAGCTGATCCAGAGGGCTCACCAGAGACATGTACGTGAATGCCTAGCCCAAGCCATTTTCCACAAGGTGCTGGATATGGAGGTGAGGGAGACACACCCGACTCCGGATCCAGTGATTGATGGTCTTCGTCTGCCTTATTGCATGAAGCATGCAGTTCTCTTTCCTTTCCCTCTACAGCGTGTCCATCAGATAGAGATCAAGCGAAAGTTGGAGGAGTTTGCAAGAAGAGAGAGAGTGCATAAAATTAAGGTAGTGACATATCGACTTTACTAATTGTATCGAGGGTTGGCAGACACACGCAGTATTGTAGTCCCACAGTTATTATCAAAGATGATTGCACTGCTGATAAGATAACTTTGATTTAATTGTCACCCAAATGTGTACATGTTGATTGATATGTCTCATGTACTTTTGATGAGAAGGGCGCAGTCAATAATGGTGCCGAATCATACCTTTAGTATTGAACAGTATTGTCTTGTCACTAGGTGGAGCGCTCTAAGAGGTATGAAGAAGAAGTCATCCACATCCTGTCTCCACGCCCCCCCACGGGACCGAGGGCCTCCCACACACAGCATTCTGGGCCAGAGGGGGACCACTCTGAGTCCTCTGAATCGGTAAATCACTCTATTTGGGAAAACTCCCAGCAAGGTCTGGAAAGAGACTGGATTGGTATAGCTAACAAAAGAGTTCAAAGTTGGCACAGGTTAGAAGTACTTGTTAAGCTTTCTTACACCTTTGTTTTTTATTTTGGTAGATGTCAGCATAAACAGTTAATGTACATAATGACAGCTATCTCTCTGTTAAAAGGAATTACTTCGGTTCAATCGTTGAAGGATTATATCTTTGAACCCGACTGCCTGTGCATGCTAAGATACTGTAGTTGCCAAGTTTGTGTTGACATTCTGATCAGACAGTTTGAAGAGCACTTTTTTCTCATGCTTCCGAAAGAATATTAGCAAATGAAAGCTAATGACAGAGATTACAAGGGCATTATGTCAGCTTTTGAAACATTAGATGTGCCAGTCCTTAAATGGCTGAATAAACACATGATGAGGAGCAAACAAATGAATGTCCTCATGCTTTGGTTTCCTGTGTTTGATGGCTCTGTTTACTGTGGGCCCTCTTGGCTAAGCCTGCAAACATAACACTGACTTGTTGAGGCTTGTTCACTGCAGTACCATATTATCAAAAATGTTTCCACACATTGTCAAAAAATATATCTGGTTGTTAGTTAAACATTGTTGAATTTGGTACAGAAAGTCCATACAAAGGCGTAATACATGAAGCACGTCTCAAATTCACAGTAACGAAAAAAAACACAGTACATTTATTTCCACAGGATAATGTGTCTACTTTGTTCATGTGACATGCATTCACACAAGAGGTTTATGAATACAGTATAAACTTCCCTATAATTGACACATGCCCATTAAATGTTAATGAGCATTCAGTAACTCTAGGTTTCTTGTGTATCCTGCAGCCTGGCTCCTCCAGGCCCAACACAGCTCCAGGGAAGATGCAGAGACCAGTGCGTCTAAAGCCCATCCACAGTAACAGCACCACTGCCTCCCACCGACGTAGCTCCCCCTACATGCACCAGGACTCCTCAAATGACACCGACCAACGATTCAACGTCATTGTGAGACCATCAACAAACACACACACAAATATGCACACAGACATAAAAGAAAGCCAGACATAAAAATCTAAATATGAATATTGTATATATATATGAGTACAGTATTGTTTATTTTCATTCTCAGATGGATAAAGATTCCAAGAAGCATTTGACTGTGACAGAATTTTCCCGTGGTATATCCCCCTACCGTCTTCCAGTCATCAATAACTTTGTGACCCCAGTGCCCCCTTCCATCAAGAGGAAGGACAGGGGGCTGAAGGGCAACCCCAGTGGCACACTCAGAGGTCGGAGACTGCGCCCCACCACAGCCCCCTGTGGTCCTGAGGTCTGTACACAGTTTGATAATCTGTGCAGCTTTGCAGTGCATAGTGGTCCCTGTAGGGCCTGCGAACAGTAGAATTTACAAATGTCATTAAAGCACATCACTTTAAAATGACTCAACCTCGACCATAAAATGTGGTGTTGTTCTCCAGGAGTCTCCGATGCTCAGGACCACCTCGGTACAAAGTAAAGTGTGTGTGAGCATGATGTTCTTTGGAAAGACCGTGCACCTTTCCCACGACTTCATCGACATGAGGGACGAGGTAAAGGTTTTCCAGCAGCACTGTGGAGGGGAGAACCTGTGTGTGTACAAGGGGAAGCTCGTTGAGGGAGGTCAGTATAGAAGCCTGCTTCTGGCCCATCTAACAGTAAATCCAAAGATACTTAACATTGCGTCAAAAAGAAATACAAAACTGACCCTTCTTCCCTCCTTTTTTTCTGATAGAAACGTTCCAGTTTGTGTCACGGCGCCATCGTGGCTTCCCCTTCAGCTTGACGTTCTTCCTCAATGGGTTGCAGGTGGAGCGTCTCAGCTCCTGCTGTGAGTTTAAACACAGGAAGGGCTCTCGGCTAGGCGGCAGACATGGCCATTTTGGCTTCTCAAATGTGGAGGGGGCCTCACCCTGCTACAAGTAAGACCTAACCTCTAACCTGGCTGATACAGGTATACTGTTTCTCATTGTGTATTAGGGTAGGGTAATTTGATGAATACATTGGCAATTAACATTTTGTTCTGCTGATATTTTGCGGATTTAAAGTCCTTAGTTTTTTATGGAAATGTATGTTTCTTTTGTAAGTATGTTCTTTTGTAAAAGCATTTCAGATTAAGTAGCGTGTTCAGTAGGTGGTCGCAGCTAAGTGCTTGTTAATTATCAAATTAACCTTCAGCACTCAGAGTAAAAC
Organism: Osmerus mordax; assembly: GCF_038355195.1. NCBI lineage: Eukaryota > Metazoa > Chordata > Actinopteri > Osmeriformes > Osmeridae > Osmerus > Osmerus mordax. The sequence goes on along the minus strand of NC_090076.1, from coordinate 4,371,812 downwards.
ACAGCACACATCTGTCTAGTTGGTCTCAGACTGCAACTTTGCATAGAGATTTAGGAAATTACGTGGATCCGTATACAGTTCATTCATGGTGCTCTGTATGTGTCCAAAAATTTCAGGACAGGACAACTTTATTTTCCGACCCAAAAGGGTATGGTATCTGAGATTTAGGCATATAAGGTGAGTATTAAAGTATGTATTTTGTGGATTTCCAGGTGTATCATAGCCATGGGACTGGACAAGAAGCCCACCCCTCCTCCCAAAAGAGTAAAAGAGGATGTTGGGAGAGATGTTGCCACCCACCAGGATACACCCAAGGATGCCCCAGAGGTGGAAGAGGAGCAAGCTGGAGGAGACCCTGGCTCTGACCCAGCTTCCAGCCAACCACAGGACATGGAGACTGAGATCAAAGAAGAGATTACATCTGAGGACCAAACCAAAGATGGTACCGTGGCTGAAAAATTAACTGATAACCAAGATGGCCATGCAATATGTATGCTGTCTATGATTAAATGCAGTGGTCATGATGATGAAACAACATTTAGCTTTATCTAACATGAATGCACTTTCTTTTAGTTTTTGTTTGGAAAGGTCATAGAGGAGTAATACATTCTCTTACAGACTATGAAGAGGACTTTGAGGCAGATGAAGAAGGACCTGTTGAGGATGGAGAAGAGAAGAAAGACGGAAAAGGTCCCTCCCCCTCCCTCCAGAAAGAGGAGGAGGAAAAAGAGAAACCTTTCCAATTGGACAGTGAGGTGGAGGAAAAAGGTAATTGGAACTTGAATCATTCAAATAAAAGCGTGTGCTGATTTTTTTTATTATAACATTATAGAAGTGGATATCCTGACTCACAGCTGGTTTGTTCTAAATATAGTAAATAGGAAAGGTACACTTTTAAGGATTTGTTTTTAAAGTCAACATTAACCGGTAGAAAATAACATTCCTGTCAGTTAATCCATTCGATGCATTCATTCATCTGATCCAATCATATTGTTGCCGAATTCACAACATCTTTATGCAGAGGAGAAGAGGTCTCGTTCAGCCAGCTCTTCCAGCACTGATAGTGAAGAGAGTGAGGTTGAGGCCGAGGCTGAAGAGGACCAGCCAGCATTCCAGTCCAAAGACCCTGTGGATGAGGAGGTTGTCCAGGAAGATCCGGATGAAAGCACAACTGACAGAGCAGCAGAGAAAGATGAGAAATCAACAGAGGACGCCACCACCAACGAGGAGACCTCCCCAACCCCACCCCAGACAACCACCAGCCCCACAGGAGAAGACACGGGGACACAGGACAGTCCAGCACACAGCCCACGGAGGACCGAGCCCGAACTGTCGGACGACAGTGGACCCTCAGAAACGGTGTGCAATGGGGATGAGGACGCAGTTGGCGCTGTGGAGGAGAGCGACACTGAAAAACTAGTAGACGAGTCGACAAAGGAGGAGCAAGACAGGGGTAAGCATTCTCTGCCACTTCACACCAAGAAGTTTGAGGTGGAGGACTGCCACCTTGAGTGAGAAATCCATTGTGTTGTTTCTTCTCTGTGGCCTTTTCCATCATCAGAATAACTAGTTACACGTTTCTGTCACCAAGCTTAGTCATATTGATTTGTGGCCGTAAAAAAAAAAACGTATGAGATTCAAAAGAGAGGTCTTGGTTTCGGTGGTGGAAAAAGTGCTCATGTGTGATACATCTGAGACTGTGTGAAAATGATCTATTTTCATGTCTCAGACTTCTCTTGTGTGTATTTTGCTTGGAGTCTCTCATTTTCCTTTATAATTATGTATTTTTGGTTTAATTAAATCATGGTTAAACCCGTGTTTGTGTCCTAATGAATGCCAGTATTTCTAGACTTGTGTTTCATTAACAGTGCTATTTGTAGAATTTTAATTCCCCTTTATTCCGTTTATTTAATCGCTTCCAATCAATATTAACAAATTGTCATTGTCTGTTGAGTCTACGAAATACTGAGCTAAGGATTGTGGATGTCTTTTATCTCTGTCACATTTGTCTGTTATTTTCATCCAAAATTTAATTGAATAATGCTTGTATTCTTTTCCTTGTTGTTCCTCATTTGCTTTTTGCATGTAGATTATTTGCATGCTTGTCTGTATGCATATTTTGATAAATCTTCAGAACATTTGCACTTGTGAAGATTAAAGCAAGTCTTTGATGTTCAGTTTCCTTTTGTTCTGTCCAATGTCCAATCACTGTTTTTGTTCAAACAATGTTGTCATTTTGACATAATTTTTTCTTCGTAATATTCCAGTTAAAACATACAAGTTGTAGTACTGTATGTACTTATGGTAATGTTAAGCCTGCATGGACTGCATCCTTTATACCTATGTCTCTCTCTCATGCCTGATCCAAGCCAAGTCTGTACAGGAGAAACTAGCGGAAGCCATTTTGAAGGAGGCCCAGTGCAGTTCAGAGCCAGAGCTTAGTGACACAAGCACTGAAGAGGAAGAAGAGTCAGCAGATAAAACCCAACCACTGGGTAGCACTGGTATTAGCAACAGTCTAACACGTTTACAATATTTTGAAATGGAGTGTTCATTGTAATTGTTCAATGACATTTATCCAACTTTTTCAGGTGGTGCTGCAGTGACCTTTACCATGAAGAGACAAATCACACAATTTGAGGTGAAGTGTGAGGACACAGCTGAACAGAGTGAACAAGAAGTGACTTTACAAAGTGTACTAGAAGAGCAAGGAGATATTGTTGCAAAACAGAAGACTGAGGATGATGAAGCTGAGTCAGAGCAGAAAACTGAAGAAGGCAGTGAGAAAAATGAGGTTTTAAAAATGAATCCAGTAATTGATGATACAGAGAAGGAAGAAAGCAAAGAAATTATTCTCGATGAGGCTATGGGGGTTCAGGCAGACGAGCCAGCAAAAGCATCTGATGTTGAGGACACTACAGTGAAAGACCAAAAGGAGGAGGAACAGGAAACGACAGAAAAGGCTGACGTACAACATGAACCAGAACAAAAGACTGTCGAGACAACAAACTGTGAAAATTACGAGTTTGTGGCTCCAGAACAAGAGAGCAAGACTGAAGTAGAAACAGCAGAAACAGCTGATGCAGAACCTGAGGTAAAGAGTGAAGTAGAGAAAATTAAAGCAATGCCCTTGGTGGAGCCACAGGCTACCATCCATAAACAGACATCTGTAACTGACACAGAGAATCAAGAAGACAAGCAGGACATGCTAGGAGGCACAAAGACAGAAACCATAGCAGAGAATTCAAGCAGCTCATCTGAGGGAAGTGGAGACACAACTGTTCATGCTGAACAGACAGCAGACACTGATGAGAATAGTAAACATGCACTTGAGGAAATAAAGGACGAGCCTGAGGGTGGGGTAGAGCAAGTTATAAAAGAAGACCAAAAAGGAACAGAATTGACTGGAGAACAAGAGAAAACTGTAGAATTAGACACAAGTGATAAACTAGATGAAGACGAAACTGTGAACGATAACTTAATAAATGAAGAAGGGATTGGTGTTAGTGAGGAGGAAAACAAGGGGACTGATGATGTTGAGGTGGGAGACACAGAAAAAAGTGGCATACAAGACAATGAAGACAAAGCAGGGGATGCAGAAATGGTTAGGGATGAGGATCCACCTTTTGAGGGTAAGGTGGAAGAAAAGGTGAAAGATGCAGAAGTAGCTGAAGACAAAGACAATCCTGAAGGGAAGGGGAGTGAGGTAGGATACCCTAATGAAGCATTTGTAGAGGGAGCAGACAAAGTTGGGGACACAGAAAAGGTTGCAGAACCTGGAACGGATGAAAACAAGGAAGAAAAAAATATAGAGGAGGGTCAGGTCCAGGAGGATAAAGAGGTTGGAGATGACAGATCCTGTGATGGAGAAGAACCTGACAAAGACACGGTGACAAAAGCTGAGGAGATATTGGCAGATGACAACAAAACGGATAATGACGAGCAAGCTAGTTCATCAGACAATGAAACTGAAATAAAGAAAGGAAAGGAGGCAGACATGCTTCAGGAAAAGGTTGAGAAGACAGATAAGTTGAGGGAAATAAAAGTAGAAGAGGGTGAAACTAGGGAGGATGACCAAAAGTCAGAGATCAGCAACAAAGTTCTAGATTTAGAAAACATTGAAAACGAAAAACCAAATGAAGACAAAAATGATAGCGAGAACAATGGTGCTGAGGTCAAAGAGGAGAGCAAGGATAATCAAGACAAAAATGACAGTGAAATACAGGCTGACAGAGGTGAGCCAGCAACAATCTGTGAACCTCAGAGTGAACCCCAGAAAGAAGGGACAGAATCTACAATCCATGATGGTGATGACGAACTTGAGACAAAAGTCCAACAAAGCAATGAACCAGAAGCAACTAGTGGCGAATTCAACGAGGAGAATGTTGAACATGCTGGAGAAGCCCAGGCTGAAACACAATGTGAAGATATACAGGTTGCCCAGGCTACACACACTTTGGACTTTGGAGAACTTTTGAACGCTGAAGATGAACTCAATCCGGAGTCTACAGTTGAGACATCTGACCTCAAAGAGACTGAAGCAGTTAAAGAAGCACAGGAATCTGAGAAGCTTCAAGATGAACCTGAGCAAAAAATTTATAGCGATAAAAGCAATGGCAAAACTGCTCTTGAAGATGAAGATAAAATAGAAGATCGGAGCATCCAGGATGAAAATGACAACACAAATGTCAGAGAAGTACTGGTTGATTCCTCAGTGTTGCAATCTCAGACTTCAGAAACCCCAGAGTTAGAATCGGACTTAGTTCCTGAAGCTGAAGCGGAACACGACCCACCTTGTGAAACAGGTTCTAACACAGACAAGTCAAATAAGAGAGACGAGTCCATAGAAGAGGCTAGCAAGCCCTCTGAGGAAGGAGCCAGTATTGTACACAAACCCCAAGCAGAAATAGAGCAGGAGGAGGCGACAGACTTAAACAAAGAGAGCCGTGTGTCAGATGGAGAAGCTAATGTTCTTGAGAATGTTGAGACCCAAGAACATGCATTAACTCCAGAAACCTTGGATAAAGAAGACCACAGGGATCTTGTGTCAAACTGGGTTAACATGCATCGGGCCTCTAAGTACTTTGAGACATTTGTTGAACCCTTGGATGACTTGAACAGGGTGACCTCAGATGATGCCGTCAGCCAGTCCAATTCTAATGCTATCTTGTTAGAATCTACTAATGTGTCTGAGAGTCCTGACAGATTGAGGGTGATAGAGCAGAGTGTTGAAGATGACGTCCATTATGAAAAGGCAGATATAGACCATAAGGCGGTACATCCGAAAGCCCAAAAGGAAAACTACTCTGACACGAACATCGAAGTGGCAGACAAACACTCAGACATTAGGAGTAACAACTCTAAACAGGATGAACCAAATGAAACTGGGCCCACTGAAGAATTGAAAGCAGAGATGGAGGTTACTGACCTGACACCTACTTCTGAAGCTGAAAACAAAAGCAGAGAAGAAAAAGCAACGCCAGCCGAGGACAGTCAGACACCCGTGCAGACAAAGGATGATGACAAAGAAACCTCACAGAAAGAGACTGAGCTTACAGATGTCTCCAAAAACGAAGTGGAAAGCCTAGCAGGTACTAACCTGTCAGCAAATAATGTTGAAGACGACATGGGTGAGAATCAAGCTGAGGTTGGGGAGAGCAAAGACCAATCTGTCACTGATGATCAACCAGCAACATTAGAGGAGATAACTGACCTGCTGGCACTTTGCAAAACTGAGGAGGAACCACAGGAGAGCCGTGAGAGTCCAGAGCCTTTCTCGAAACCTGATCTTAAGGACATTTCAAGAGTGTCTGTTGATACCAAAGATCTCAAAAAGTCAGAGGAGCAAGAAAATGCAGAGGTTACTGAAGTTACAGATTTAACAGTAACTTCTGGATCTAAAAATGGTAGCCAGCAGGACTTGCAGAGTGTGAGGCATCCAGATGAAAGTGGGAGGGTTGACAATAAAGACCTGGAGCTGATCGGTGACCTTAAGGACACGCTTGGTAAAGATGAGTTGACCACTTTCTCAGTGGAAGAGTCTTCACTGTTTGCCCGAACGTCCTACCCTCTGTTGACTACTGCACGGGCAGAGAGTGGTTATTAGAGATCACAGCTCACATGAAGGTCTTGGTAAGTAGTTTTTTTTTCTCCAGATTTTTCTGTAAAGTATTTTTAAGTGATTGATGGAAGTCTCTCTTTTTCTACAGCACTTACAATCAGATGAACAGGAGCAGCAAATTCTTAAGTGATCATATCCTTCCAAGTGATACTAACATGATGAACAGTCTACGGTTTATGATCATTTCCTATCCTTGATTTAATAAAACTAAAAACAAATAGAATACCAGGTGGAGGGATCGAGAATTGATGGAGATGGTGGAGAATTGTCAAAGCATTGAAAAAGTATCTTCCCTTCAACAACGTTACGATAAGTAGTTTGTTTACAAGTTTAGATAGATTAACAGAATGTTTACGATACCACACACGATATCCCTTGTCAAACTAACAAGGTCTTGCTTGTGGAAGTATCCAGCACAATGTTACCAGCCCCCTGTAAGTAGATACTACTCCACTCACTCTGCACAGATAATTAAATAATTCATAGCCTTTAAGCCTGCCTACTGGAGGTCAGCTTGCCCATGGCACCCTAGCATACTTCTTAGAGCACATCTGAAGTATGGTTTACCTAAAGTTATAAATACTAGTGACTAAGGCACTTTGGCACTTATTCCTTGATCATACAGACAATTTTGCATGTGTTTGCACAAGTCAACCACTATTCTGAGATGATTAGAGTGACAGTGCAATAAATGGGTAAACAATCATCAACTGTTACTTTCAAAATACTGGAAAGTGAGAACTGTTTTGTGTCAATATATTTAGCTGCTAACACTACCTCTTACAAAATATGTGTGGATCTTTTTTCTTCAGTTGCCATTCATTCTAAAGTCAGTTTGAGTTTGTTTCTATCAAAATGTCTTAATTATACTGAATGATTGTGTGAAGCTTGTTCATCGTTTACATGGAAAATAAAATCTCAAATTGATAAATGATTTCGAAATGCAACTGTTTGAATTTGACAAAAGGATAACAGTCATCATACTGGGATTGTGCTTGGTGTCATGCACACGTGACAAAATATCAATTGGATACATTTGACAAGAATAAAGAATAATAATGTTTTCAAACAGTAATGTCTTTATACTGAAACACTTTAAAAAGAAACTATTTCATATTGAATATGAAATTCATCATGATTTAAAACATTATTTACAAAAGAAAAAGACAGAAGGAACATACATTGAAACAGTTCATTTGTAGAGAGCTGTCTGGTGAAGGAATAAACACTAAAATCAGTGTGGCTATATATATATATATATATATATATATATATATATATATCGTGTAGTATATATAGGTATTACTAAGTACAAGTTGTTGCTCTAGTGAAACTCCCATCACTATTAGTTGCTATCTTCAAAGCTGCCATTGCTGCTGCATGAATGGAAGCGCATAGTGCTCATGGGATCAGACACATATCCTAAGGGAGAAAGCATAAAACAGTCACAACAAAAAATGTACTAAGCCACATACAGCACAAATCACATTGCTTATATGAACTGCACTCCATCAAATGTGTTCAAAATATGATGTTTTACAATAAAAAAGGAAAAGGGATATGTTGTTTGAGTTAAACCTACCATTTCGGTCAATCGGGGGAAACTGCATATTCTTCCGTAGTTCCTCCAATGATGATCCTTGTGAAGAATGTCGTCCCTCACTAAATTGAAATTAAATAATTAACTCTACATCTACTTAACTTAAACATGAAACATGAATATTATGATGTTAATAGTTTATGTATGAATTGCAGCTGAAAATCAAAACAAGTATTTACACATTTAACTATTTCAGTGATATTTAGAGTATTTCAAAATATATTTGTATCTTTACCAACCAATAGTACAACAATGACAATATCAATAACATAACTACAATATTATCTAATTCCGCTGATAGGACAGTGCAACAATAACAACATCATATCTGAAGTGCTGCATTGTAAACCCAATTGGTTGGGTCATATTTTGTACAATGACTCCTCCGAACAGTTAAAGATTCATGAGGTTGATTTTGATGCAACGGGATAAACATGTCTGACGTCCACAGCTAAATCTAACATGACCTGTGTTTTGGTAACATGATAAACTAGAAGCCAACAACCACTCTCACTTTCTATGCAAGCGGATACAACATTGCTGTCATTTTTGATCCACTGCCAGGGAATTTCTGTCAGTAAGGCACCTTAGCAGTACAGCATAACAACAACCTCTAGTTACTGTGTCCATAGAGACTGTTACCAGGATTTTTATGTCTATTGTTTCTGCACACACACTTGAGCACAGAAGTGCACTCACCCACAGGCGAGACACCAGTGGAGGCCTTTCGTCTTTAGTGAAAATGCCATGCATGTTTTATTGCATTTGGCGGCTTGTTTTCCTTGCACTGTTTCCAGGCAACTTCACTACCAACTCTTGCAATAAAGTATCTGAAGTGTTCTACATGTTTTCTGGTCAAACAATAAACAGTGAGTCTCCTATCACTTGGACAAAGCTCCTGTTTACCACTACAGGCCCAGACATGAGGTCTCGAGGGTTTCTATTCCTGGCCCAGAACACTAAACAAAGTCATGTATGGGTCTCTGAAATGATTAACATTGCAATGATAACACAAAGACCCACAGGTCACCATGCCCTCATAGAGCATAAGTCTTAACCTCCTTCTTTGACTATTCCTGAGCCACTCTGGCTGTGTTGTTTAGGCCTGTGTGGAGATTGAAGAGTCTTTAGTACCTCTGTGTCCAGACAGCATAGGCACGGGCATTGAGAGCATACTCTAGCTCAAAACGTGAGCGCAACGCCGCCACGTGACTCCGGCCTGGCCCACCCCTCGCCAGGCAGTCCGAGGAGGAGGAGGGAGACAGGGAGCCACTGCTGTTGCTGGAGGCTGGGGACATGAGCTGTGGAGTGAGGCACACAAACATTCACACACACACACACACACACACAGATGTACAATTTACAGTATTCTTCAGAATGTTCTAGAAACACACCAGTGATCTAACGCAGAGAAGATACTGTAGTCATCAACTTCTAAAATGTATGCTTTTTCACTGAAGAGTCCCTCTGACAGACTATTTATTTGCATAGTAAGGTCTGGAAGGTCACAGCATACCTCAACATTACACAGGCATTCTTCCAGGTTGGTGACCACTTCAGAGAATTCAGGCCTATCCTGAATCAGATAAACAAAATAACAATTAGCTCCACACACACAAACACCAAAGCACAGCTGTGTTCTCTCTGACTCTGTCGGGTCATTTCTCTCCACCCACATATGAAGCAAAGGTGAACTGTGCTTCAAAGGCTGGCTTCAGATCTGCTTGTGCACTCTCTCTCTCTCTCTCTCTCTACTGCGAACAAAGACAGACTCACCATCGGGCTTGTTTAATAATATATAATATATTCTCAACAGACATGGCATCTGCCTGCTGTTGTCACTCACCAAAACCAAAAAAGGAACACAGCTCTCAACTCTTGTGCATTGTTATCTATTTTTGCTTTATCTACTTAAAAAAATAAAATAAGATTTGTATATGTTTATTGTATGCACCTTCCTATGGAAGCAAATCGTTACCAAAATTCAAATGCAAATGCATTTCCAGAAATGCATTTGCATTTTAAGAATGTGGCTGCATTATTTGACTCATAAATGAAATTCGTAATCAATCATTCTATTTGCATTTAAATTTTCTTCTTCAAGAGTGCTCAATCTTTCACTTAATTAAAATGAAAAAGAAATAGCCATTTGAGATTTAATTTTCAAAACATGCCCCAGCAAATAGATACCAAAATTCAATTTGAAATGTAAAATTTGAAAATTAAAATGCATTTCCAGAAATGCATTTTCATTTTAAGAACGTGGCTGTAAAATCGTGACCACAATTCAAATGAAAATGCATTTGCAGAAATGCAAAATGAACGAAAAAGCATTCTGAGCGGCGCAGCAGAGTGACGTCAATAGCCGCTCTTCTTCTGCTCCCTGCTGACCGAGCTATCCATCTTGTTCGGTAGGGGGCGGTGTGCACATCTGCATTGCATTACATTGCAAATGTTCCGGGAAATTGATTAAATTGCCGGGTCTTTAGAGGACGCATCACAGACTGAGCAACTTGATGTCAAACAATGACTAAAACAGTGGCAGAGCTACTATTAATGTGTAAATCTGTGACGGCAGAGTATACAGCCAAGCTCTCTATGACTTGTTCTTCTCGGTCACGGGCATCAGACTCAGATATATTATTAGATTCTACCTGTTCAGCTAATTCTAACAGTGTTTGCACAATTTGAGGGAGCGCCATGGTCTGTGATGCGTCCTCTAAAGCAGCGGTCCCCAACCTTTTTTGCGCCACGGACCGTTTTCATGTAAGACATATTTTCACGGACCGGCAGAACGGACTGGGAGGAAAGATAGGCCCTGGACAGCTGCGCTGCTAATGCATGTACATTCTGGGTTTGATGTGATCCTAGTTAGTGACTTCCACACCTAATGCGAGCGCGCGGAGCGCTCGAGAAAAATAGTTTAGCTGATTTGAGCGAAAAATAGTTTTTGGAGTTTTATGTAAAATAAACAGCCGTTTTTTCAATTGACCCATCTTTAAGTTTCTTAGCCTGGTTTTCCATCGTTATATTGTTACTAGCTAGCTTTCGATGTGTCAGTCCCACTGTTGTGTGTGACTATAAGCTACGACAGTGACACCCGAAGTGCGTTCCTTATATCCAGTTCAGGCCTATTCCATAATTTTGTTTGATTGCTGTCACGGCAGAAAATCCCGCTTGATGTTGGAAATGGAAGCAGGGTTTTCAGTGCTTTAGTGGCGATCTCAGGATAGCCTTCATCCAAAACACCGATAGAGTTGTTGTCTCAAACAGGCTTCATTGAGTGGTAACTATCACTTGTCATGTGTCAAGAGGAAGAGACGCGCATGATACCGTTCAATAAAGCGTTAAACCGTTAATTTTTCAGAATAAAACGTCTTTCAGACTCTGATAATCAATTAAAAGGAAATAATGTTATTAATTATTTTTTGTGCGGCCCGGTACGAAATGACCCAAGGACCGGTACCGGTCCGCGGACCGGTGGGCACCGGTTAGGGAACGCTGCTCTAAAGACCCGGCAATTCAATCAATTTCCCGGAACATTTGCAATGTAATGCAATGCAGATGTGCACACCGCCCCCTACCGAACAAGATGGATAGCTCGGTCAGCAGGGAGCTGAAGAAGAGCGGCTATTGACGTCACTCTGCTGCGCCGCTCAGAATGCTTTTTCGTTCATTTTGCATTTCTGCAAATGCATTTTCATTTGAATTGTGGTCACGATTTTACAGCCACGTTCTTAAAATGAAAATGCATTTCTGGAAATGCATTTTAATTTTCAAATTTTACATTTCAAATTGAATTTTGGTATCTATTTGCTGGGGCATGTTTTGAAAATTAAATCTCAAATGTCTATTTCTTTTTCATTTTAATTAAGTGAAAGATTGAGCACTCTTGAAGAAGAAAATTAAAATGCAAATAGGATGATTGATTACTAATTTCATTCATGAGTCAAATAATGCAGCCACATTCTTAAAATTCAAATGCATTTCTGGAAATGCATTTGCATTTGAATTTTGGTAACGATTTGCTTCCATACCTTCCTGCCACAGTAAATTATGTGTTTGTGTTAACTTACATGGCAATAAAAAAAAATTCTGAGTTTGAAATGCCCTACTTTTATATTCATAATCTACATTCATTACATATAACCTATACGTGTTTTCTATGGAAAAACAATACTTTTACAAGACCTCTAATTATCTACCTGGACTGCAAGTCTCAAGAAGTTTAAAACAACTATGTACTCTTATACACAAGTCGCATATGAACTATGTGAAGAACCCTCAGAGTCTTGCGATGATGAATGCGTGAGAACCCAATCTCAGAGCTCTGCCTTTGCAGGACCCTGAAAAAAGAACAGGCCTTGACACAGTTTCGGACAGAACAAGAGAATCCAAACATGAAATTATCTGAGCTGGTCTGCGGATAAAAGCACATCCATAATGTCCATAAGCGAATCCATCTTACTGTCAAGAGAGGCAGTTGGTTGGCAACCCTAGCAAACAGACCAGGTTCACCTTGGGAAGTATGGAAAACTGTACCAACATGCATGACTGTCTAATGATGGTTGTAATGAGGGGTTGTAAACATTTTCCATCCATAGGTTTCATCACAAGCCACCACAGGGGGGAGCGACTTGCTTCTATGAGACGTTGATTGTGTGGAGTCATGCGATAGCTTAAGCATTGGGGAATAAGGCTGTTCCGTTCATTAAAGCCTCATCCGCCTGAGCTAGCAGCAGACTCAGCATTCACCACAGCCTAAAAATACGCCTCAGGTCAGGTGTTATGCTAATGCTGCCACATCAAATAATGTTGTGGGGATGATTGAGATCTGTGAGATAAGCTTTAAGGATAAAGGGGTGTGGCACCAACCTCTGGACATACATTCCAGCCTCTCATCAGTAGACCGGAGATGGGTTTGGGGATGGAGTAGCCAATAGGAGGCCTGATGTGATGGTAGGCCATGTCTGCTGCTGCGGCAGCTGGTATGAAGAGACAAGAGATAAGTTAATCCAGAACACATCTGTAGTTCAGACACATACAGTAGATATTTACAGATATTCAAAATGACAGCTTCAAAAAATCCATACACAATATTTCATATTAACATATATTTGTCATCTGTTTAAATTTGAATTTAGAATTTATTCAATATGAAACACATAAATATGAAATTTCTAGGACTATTCAAAACCCTGACTGCTGAGGCATGTGTGGTGTGTCTGCATCACTTCTGCACACAATCAGGGGGCCGCAACAGCCTGGTCAGGACCACCAACAGCGGCCCCCCACTCACCTAACACTGCGAGCGCAAGGACCCTGGAGGAGGAGAAAAAGAGCGAGGACGGGTCGGGCAGAGGCTGATGAGGCACACCTGGCCCCAATCACTCCAGATCAGCTCTGCCATGAAAGAACCTGACAGGTGTGTGTGACGAGAACTGGCAAGTGGACTAATTCCTGCACGAGCCCTGAGATTGTAGTCTATCCACAGATTCCACCAGAGTTGCCCAACTGCCCGGACAACACGGACTGTTAGCAACCTCTCTTCTCCCCGAGGGCGCCTGATTACAAACACTGTCGGAGCTCTCCCTAACCTTCCCCGATGCGCTCTCCAATTGATCCTCAGTTTTTAAAGTCCTTGAGTTCTCCAGTCACAGTGTTGTGTCGCTCATTTTGCCGCCACAGTACGTTGATGAAATGTTTAAGTGCATTGACTTCCTGAGGTCTGTGACCCATCAACATCTCCCATATCATGATGTGGTTTTGCGATCTTATTAGTGGTCACTGTCCTAAGATGATGATGCTACAAACACTTTGTATTGTAATGTATCTCAAACTGTTGTATGATGATAAGTAACATGTTGAAATCAATGCTAAACAGAGATGTTCAGCCAAATACTAAACCTGAGGACTTGAAAGTAGATGTACTCCATGTGCATAAGACTTTTTTTCAGAATTTTGTTATTGGTAAATATAGTCATACTGTGTGTAATGCCTGAAGCAACTACAACATACTTCCTCTGATTACTGTCTGGTGCTCAAATATTCTACAATAGTGTTTGTATGTACAGATGTTTTTTTGCATGTGTGTACATACAATACTTGTGCAAATATGAATTCAGGATTTACCAGGTTTGATATGAGCGAAGGGGATCTCTCCAGTGAGAAGCTCCCACAGACACAATGCGTAGCTGAACATGTCGGCCTTGACGGTATAGCGGGTGCACTGGGTGAACACCTCTGGAGCCATCCAACGAAGGTTCTAGAAAGCAACACAGCCAACAGCACGACCCAATTAGTGACACAAAACGCTATGCCTGGCAGAACATGACTTCCTCGTAGAAGCAGTAATAGCTAAACTGATGGTCAAGTGTTCTGTAATGATGTATCAGGATATTGAAACACATTCTTAATCCGATAAAAATCCTTCTAAGTTGAATTTTTCTTGTTAGGCAGGAAAAACGACACAAACCCCTGGCTGCTTGGTCATGTTGTCTTCATCTACAGACAGCAAGAATCGGGATTCTGAGAAGAAAGCGGGTTCATTTTCGACACTTACATTGCCTGGTTCATTTCATAAACATTGAATAGCTGTACACTGCAATGTCTACTCTGGGTTGTTTATTACATTTCAATATCATTACATCATATACAACGCCCCTGTCAAGCTTCACCTCCAAAATCAGCCACCACAGCATGTCCATCTTCATAAAGCAAAATGTTGTGGCTGAAATAGACAAATGACGCCAATCACTACAGCAATATCACCCCAGCCATTTAGTTATCAGATTACGTGACAGTCCTGGAGGCAGTCCCCACTAACCTGTTGAGGTCCCTGTGTATGATAGGCTGGACAAGGTTGTGCAGATACTCCATGCCCTTGGCCACGTCAATGGCAATGATGAGCTTAGACTGCAGATCGATGATCCTGTCCGTTGACACAGCATTAGAGGAACAAACACTTGGAAGTGAATCAATGGCCGTCGCCAATCACTGACAGAACTTTATACAGATCAATACGCTCAGTCTACAGACCGCACCTACACTCAGTAACACTTCATATGGATCAATAAGGAAGTGGGGAGAAAGAGCGAATAGTGTGGATACACTGCCATGAAAGAAGGACTGAAGTCATACATTATGAGAACAGAGAATAGCAATTTGGGAATCACAGTACAAACAAATGCCTTTCGTCCTGCAACATTTAAGGCAAAACCCCTGGCTGTCTTCTCATTAGATGCTCCATGACCTGACCTGATGTAGTTTAGGGATCTGTATCACTGTCATTGACGGGTTTCATTTACGTAAGTATTATAGCGGTGCACATGAATGTGTGTGACAAATCCTCACCTCTTCTGCTCATGTAGCAGGGAGAAAAGGGAACCCCCCGACACATATTGGGTGACAATGGCAAATTTGCTGGGGTCATCAAGACACGCCCCCATAAACTGAATCACACAGGGGTGGTTGAGTCGGCAGAGGATTGAGACCTCACGACAGAACATGTCCACATCTGACTTGGAGCAGTAAGTATTGGCTCGATACCTACATATGAAAAATAGGGTTGAAAGACTCATGGTTCAGTTAATGGGAGACAGAAAAGCAGTGTCGATATATTTACCTTTTGATGGCAACTACCTTGCTCTTGCACTTGCCTCTGTAGACCTTTCCAAATGACCCTGTGAGAGAAGAACATTGAACTATTAATTGTCATGCCTCCATGACAGAAACAAATACTATATAAAAAAAAAAATCACATTAAAATAAGAATTAATGTAGTCTGTGTGTGTGTGTGTGTGTGTGTGTGTGTGTGTGTGTGTGTGTGTGTGTGTGTGTGTGTGTGTGTGAGAGTGCGTGTGTGTGTATCCACTTATTAGAATTAGTTTTTAGGGTAGTGAGTTTCCCTCGTTTATCCTGTGAACTGGGCATTCTGCCAGTTCATATTATGCAGGTGTCCTTTTTAGACATTGTTTGGATAAGCATTTCAAAATTTCCCAAAAATAAATGTGCTTTAGGTATAGACTTTCATCTTAATTTGAAGGTAGTTACATCTAAATTGGGTGAACGATGTAGGAATTAAACCCCATATTATATTTGGTCCCCGTAATTATAGGGGCTCAAAAGTAATTGGACAAACAAATTAATTAAATTGTGAGTTTGAATACTTGGTTGCAAATCCTTTGCAGTCAATGACTTCCTGGAGTCTGGAACACATAGACATCACTAGACGCTTGGTTTCTTCCCTGGTGATGTTCTGCCAAGCCTGTACTCCAGCTGCCTTTAGTTCCTGCTTGTTTTTGAAGTGTACACCTTTACTTTTGCCTTCAGCAAATGGCATGCACAATTGGATTCAGGTCAGGTTCTTGCAAAACATTCCACATCTTCTTCGCCTTAAAGTATTGGGTTGTTTTCACAGTATGCTTTGGGTCATTGTCCATCTGCACTGCAAAGCGCCGGCCAATGTGTTTAGAAGCATTTGGCTTACTCTGAGCAGATAGTACTCTGCCCTAAACACTTCAGAATTCATCTTGTTGCTTTTGTCAGCAGTCACGTCATCAATAGGGTGTTATTTAGTGTAGACATTCAATTTCAGGGTAGTTGCATCCAAATTGGGTGTATGGTGTAGGAAAGAATGCTCTGGTGACCTTAGTAACACAACTACATTTTGTACATAAATTAATGTGTTTACTGATGTCAAAACCACCCGCACATAAAAAATTAGCTAAAAACTCTCAACACCAAATCAGCTACGACATTTGTTTAGTTCGTGTTGTTTAAAAACAATTTACATTTATTTTATGATGTGCAAAGGTGACTAGAATTGATGATGTGGAGGTTGAACAAGTACTTCAGAGATGACAGAGAATTTCAATTGTGATCTGAGAAATATAGGTACCAAAGCCACTGATAAGAACTGTAATCACTAGCTGCATTATGGGCACTGCACTATCTATAAATACAGAAATCTGTCTGTCACTGACATAATTGCGAGCACTGTGCCCTATCTATAATTCCAGGCATCTGTGTGTGTGTGCCCCCAATTTGATCATGGGCACAGTGCACTATCTATAGTTCAAGAAATCTGTATTTGTGTGTTTCACTGCCATCTTAATCACCGACTGCATCATAGGCACTAATTACACAACATCTTTATTTAAAATGTAATTAAATGGATTGATTGAACAAAAAAATATTTTTAGGATTTTATACTTTTGGATGGTTAAACAGGCACCAGGTCAATTTGAATCGGGAACATAAAAACCTTAATGTTGAACATAACAGGAGGGTTAATAAAAACCTATTGTGTAGAAAGACATATGGTCTAAACTCCCGACAATACAGCCTCAATTACCTGAGCCTATGATCTCATTGAACTCCAGCTCTGAGAGTTGCAGGTGGAAGTTGGATGGAAGGCTGGCCCTGAGGAGAAGAACATCTGCCTTCTCTGAGAAGACAACATTGTCTTTAAGACCTGAATGCACACCAAGTGATCCATTCTCCCCTTAACACAATTGTTCTGCAGTAGATTTCAAGATAACAGTTGATTTAGCAACAATAAGACTGAGATGACAAGGACTTGATGTTTTGGGAGAGTTCATGCTTCACTCCACTACCTTTGGTCATGCTCTTGATCTTTCCCAGGGGAGATGGGACTGACACGTAGGAGCCATCTAACAGGGATGACAGGAGACACAAACCAAACATGTTGTTGAATCTACTGTTAGGGCCCCTCCTCTCCAACCTTTAAATGTAGAAAGGGATAGACAGCACCAGTGGCTATAGCCTAGAATCCTTTACCCCCTCCTGGCTGAGAATACTCATTGCAGGGAGAGTCATCTTGGGGGCGTTTGTAATGTTTGAGCAGAGTCACTATGGCATCATGACCTGAATTACAAGAACACACAGAATAACACAAGGGTCATAGAAACTTCTGCTTCAGCGTCCCTCAAGTACCGAATCAAAACACTGTGCAAGTTTCCATTGGCCAGTCCCAGCTGTTAGTGACGGTGTCTGACCTTTCTCGTAGGCCCACATGAGGCAGGTCTGTTCGTCCTTCTCCCCGCTGGACCTGCTGGGGTCGCAGGCCACCAGGTTCATGTCTGCCCCACTGTCCAATAGGAATTGCACCAGGCGAATGTGGCCGTGGAAACAAGCGCTGTGCAGGCCTAAGTGGAACGAGGTGCAAGGCTGATGACGGGGCAAACTGTTGACTCATAAGATGACGTGGTCATCATTTTTGCTTGTTTGGCTATCGGGAGAGTACACATGCATCATTAGGGTCAAAGGTTATCCACCATGGATAAATTGAACCCAGTCTCTCATCCAGCGTTTCCAGGTCTCTCATCTGTGTAGATCTTAATGAGTGATTTGTGTTGCTTTCAATGTGTCCCGATGGGAAATGCAAATAAAGGTATTTTTTCACCTGTGTGTCCGTCTCTGCCTTGGTGGTTAATACTCAAGGCATTCTGGCTGAGCAGGAACTTGACCATCTCCAGGCTTTTACCATAGGTGCAGGCGCTGTGGGTCACAGGCAAACACTCACATGACATGCACAGGGAGGTTAAATGACAATTCTGTAACAGGGTCTACCTGTGAAAGGCAGTCTCACTGAAGATGTTCTCTTTGGACAGGCTCTCCATACCGGACAGCTGAACAATCTCCTTCACCACTTCAGACTTGCCATTGTAGCAGGCTCTGACGGCACAGTAGATAAAAGTTACAGTGGAGACAAACTGTACCATGTAGAAATCTTCTACCATGTGGATAGCTTCTATCTACATTTGCACCTCTCAGACTGTATTGACCCCAGAGCCCACTCAACTCACGTAAACTAATCCCCAATCTGTTTGACCTCACAAACAGTGTGACTAATGATCGATTCATTTGTTGAATAAAAATGTGTCAACTCACAGATGGAGCGGTGTGTCGCCATAGATGTTGACTGAGTGTGGCTGCAGCTCGAGGTTACTCTGCAGAAGGAAGTGCACCACCTCCTGGTGGCCAAAACGTGCACAGAAGTGCAGAGGGACGTGGTCCTCATTATCCTGGGCATTCACTTTGATGTTTGAGGAGGAAGAGGAGGATGGGGAACTAGTTATTTGGCTGCTACATCCAATGAGGCACTATTATAAATACTATCACATTAAGTGATGAGTTGTGATTCCCCCATGTCAGGCTTGGTCTTCCCTACCCTAACTCTCACCGTCAGTCTTGCTTCCCTCCCCCAAGAGCAGTTTGACGATGCCAAGGAAGCCCTTGGCTGCGGCCAGGTGAAGCGGCCTGTCTCCGACCTCCCCACTCACGTTCACATCTGCTCCAAACTTCAGCAACAACTTCGCCACCTGAAACAGTTAAAGCAGGGTTGAAACCTCTCCGTAGTCTTGGTCTTGAAAAAAGAGATTTGCGTGCTTGAATGCTTTTATAATGGTCTTCAAAACGGGCCAAATAGATAGTGATGTTCATCAATTCAGGTCATTGGGACAAAAGTCAAATTTACCTGCTCATGGCCATAGTAAGCTGCTATGTGCAGGGGTGTAAAGAACACAGCATCCTGAACATTGACATAGGCTCCATGCTGGAGAAGTATATCCACAGCCTAAACAGTGAAAGTGTCATTACAGCCACAGCCCAAAGTGTGTGATAAAAATTAAATGACATAAAAAAAAAAAAATGTGCATCAACAGCTGCATGGAATTGTATTCTTGTGCCTGGAAGGGGGCGGTGCCCACCTCATGGTGCCCAGCTACAGTAGCTATGTGCAGGGCAGTGAGGGCTCCATAGCCAACCTGCTGAATGTCTGCCCCTCCATGGAGTAAGGCAGTCACTAGCTCTGCATTGTCCTGGGAGAGAACACAGCTGGGGCTGAAACACGAGTATTGTTGGGACACAATACACCACAAATTGAGCTTTATTGATGCAGCTCTATCTCCACCGTGTGGGGAGATAGAGAATGCTCACCTTACCAAAAGTCAAACAAGAATATTAAAACCAATTCATTGATTTGAACGGAGTCTGACATTATTATGAAGGCTTTCAGTTCTGAAGGTGAATGTCCTTCTTGACTTTCTCACCTTAAAGGAAGCAAAGTGTAGGGCAGTGAATCCATTCCTGGAGAGTCTAGATGGACGTAGACCCTTCAGCATGAGGGTCCTGATATGAGCTTTGTTTCCTGGTTGTTAAGATACATGGGATAATGTAGCACCACACCTCTAAATCTAAATATAACAAAAAGGCTTAGGTCCAAAGTGCAGTACACACAGTGTAATGTTTTGCTAAAGGGTTATTATTAGAAAGGTAACTTGGTACGTACCACCACATATGCAGCAGAGATGTAGAAGGGACAGCCCAGTCTCTGTACGGTAATTCAAATTCACCTTCTGGAAAGCCTCATCAGAGCTGAGACAAATTAGAAAAACTTCTTTAGCTTTCATGTGTTTTACGTTACAAAATCCACAACTTACATTTAGAAATGTGATGAGTGGAAGTGAAACGTATTTATGACAAGAGGCAGATATAAAACATCAAACTAATAAACACAACTATTCTTCCCTGGACAGTTTATAGTTTCTTACCTGAACACGTATTTGAGCTCTGTGAGTTCAGTTTCTTTGATATGTATGTCATCCTCCAGCCTCTCAATGATCACAGAGTAGGACTCACTCACCTTCTTCTTCCACTCATCTTCACAGGCAGGATGGGTGAAGGTTAGCCGTGTAAACATATTATACACGTCCCAGCATAACATTTAGCACAGAATGTTGAATGTGTTGCACATCAATGCATTATCAAATACGTATAATACGTGCCATTGTAAAGCTTCTATTGTTTCCACTTTCCATGAACACTTGTTCATGCCTGAATGTTACTGTATACTTTGCTTCAGAATATTATATGTTGAAGTCAATTAAAGTAGTCAATATACCCAATAGCAAACGATTCGATAAACATGGCAGAAAAAGCTCATGGACTAACAGGTCCTTATATAGAAGTCAAAAGATAACAAAGTACTCAAGCATCCACAAACATAGACACCGTGCTATTACCTGTACACGTCTGAGTCGGTCGTGATTTATAATTTCCCATTGAACTTGTTCTTTTCTAATGTTCTATATTTGGTGAACAGGAGTGGAAAAGCAGTAACACCCTGTCTCCGTCACAACAGCAAAGGGCCAGATAAAGGGGGATTGTGGGCTAAAAATAAACATCTCTCATTGGAATGTCAGACAACTATGACAACTGATCCCCTCTGTATTTGTGTGTGTGATACGAATATAAGCCTTTTTTTAAACAGCATTGGTTACTTACTTTCCAGGTTTTGCCTTTTGGTGGCATGACTGTTCTTTAAGTGCAAATGTGACACAACCTCTATATTCAGGAGGGATATCGGCATACCATAATGGCCTTGATGTGTCAGGAAATAGCTAAACGTTGGCATAACTCAGCGAACAGCCCTACTCACAATAGGGCATCAGTTGAATGCAGTAACGAAAAAAAAGAAAACTGAACTTGAAAAGGACAATAAAGAGTACATACACATATTTTCAGAAATTATATTTAATTTATATTTTAATCTCAGGTTACCCAACATATATACTGTACAAATTACACACATTATCACATACAAATTACTAAATGTCAAATGTATCTATGTAGTGTATGTCATAATTACATGGTTGAAATTGAACCATTTCTATATTTCACTTACAAAATCTTACACACTCAATCCCATCAATTACGCGCAAATATGTCTCAATCATAAGTTAACATGATGATACTCAACAGACAAAAGTCCAGCTGTGACCTTACATTCAGTTACATTTCTTCTGCATTATGTCCTCGTACAGTCCTTCTCTAAAGGAGAGCATCTCCTCCAGGTTCTTACACTGAAGGGCCTCCTCCATGGATGTCAGTTTGGTGTCTGAGGGAAGCTTGATGGTAGAGTTCCCGAGCAGTGCCTGCACCATCTCCAGAGTCATGTTGAATGAAGTACGCAGGTCTGGACACACAGGGAACAGACAGGCGTTCCATAGCCTACAGCTTGACATGCTACCCGAGAAATGCAGGACTTCATTATCCAGACTCCAACAGGCTAGACACTTCACAAGACTCACCCCGAACAGACTCAGCTTCTCAATGTGGGAAGGGGCTTCCACGCTCTGTTTGAGGTTGTCTTCAATACCAAAGGCAACTGTAGCAAAGCCTTTCTGGCCTTCGCGGTTCACACACAGCGAGTGCATGAAGACCCCCTCGGGGATGGACAGGCTTGAGTTGACCCAGCAGCCACTGAGGATGGAGCCTTCACCCACCTTCACATTGGCCTCAAGCCTACAGTACTCTACCACGGACCGCGGGGACACAGAGCAGCTGGGACCTAAGACGCTGTGCATGACACAGCAGATTGTGGGCCTATCAAAGGTTTCATATGGATAAACACTGAAGGCAGAGGAGAGAAGGCCCAGCTCACTTCTCAAGCTCAGGTCCTCTGTAAAGTGAAAGAGGTATTCGGTGGTGGTGCCAATGTGGTAGAATTTGGAGTTGTTGAGGAGGATGACATTGAGTGGAGTTCCCCTGAGATGGTGGAAAATTGTCTGGCGAATCTTGACTAGGCTTGTTTCCCATTTGGTGACGTTGGTGGTATTGTTGGTATAGTCAATGGTAGCATCGGGGCCCAGAGCCTGAAGAAAGTCCCCATACGCATCTATCTCACAGTTTAAAGGTCCTATCTCTCGCAGTAAGCCAAGCAGGGCCATTGTAGTAGCATTGTCTACATAATATGTACTGTCTGTGTACACAAACTCAGAATCCCTTGTAAATGCACAGCCACTGTGACTCTTGCAAACAGCACCACTGTCACGCATCTTGTCAATACTGGGCTTGTGTAGAAACTGGAGGCAGGACTGGTTTTGCATCTCAGAGATTGCAGACTCCTCGTTAGACTGCAAAACAAACACTCCATGTGTTGTTCCAATGGAGAGAGGAGAGGGATGGGCTAAAGCAGTGAAGCCAGGCCTGTCAAACTTGATATTCTCGTTCTCTGCTATGCTGTAGAGCTCTATGTCATCAGCACAGGTCACCAACACACCAGGCCTCATGTGTGAGGGGAAATCCACATACATGGCTAGTTTGAGCTCTAGCATCTGGTACAGTGGGTCACCCAGGGGCAGTGCTGTGAAGATCTTCCCCAGGGCACTAGCATTGGGCAGACGCTGGCTGAAACCTCCTTGGGAAATGTAAGGCAATTTGAGAACAACCGAGGTTATATATAGGCAACAAATTATTGACAATTATAAGTATTTAATTATTTACAACAGCCAATGTTTCACTAATAAGTAAGTAAAATATTATTATGACAAAAAGCTTTACCAGCATGGATCAGTATCACCCTAAAGCTGCCAAGAGCCTTCCCATACATCTCATCCAACTGCATGAGTGAGTACAGGGTTGAACCTCCATTTCCTAGGAATAATCATTCAATCACTTAGTTTACACAACACTTGATGCAGTAATTTTAGCTATTTATGAAAGCATGGGCGTATCTAGCCCTATTTTTGGGGGAGCCCCCCCAAAAGTTTCATTAGCCCCCACCCAAAAAAATCATTAAAAAAAAAAGAATTATCTTCCTAAAACCCACTAGAGGACACTATTTAAAATGATATTTTCAAAAATTTCTTCTGGGGGAACATGCCCCCAGACCCCCCTAGTTTTGCTGGGTCACAGGAAAAACTAGAGAGGGTACAATTTCTGGGGAAATTGTAGGGTGTGCTTGTTTGCGTCGGTACAGGGGTCCGTTTTTGAATGACATTTTTACAACTGATATTTCTGTATATGTTATATAAAAATGCATACTTATTATTTATAAAGATTACATAGATTTAAAAGCATATTTTTTGCTGCTCATTTACAACTAAAAATACGAGTGAAGTGTAGAATGAAATAGATGTCTTCTCATTTCCCCTGCAAGAGGCAGCCTCATCGTTGAATCAAAACGAATACATTTGGCAGACTTAAACGTCCTTTTAAGTTTTTCCCTTCTCGTGATATTTTCAAGCATTTAGCCTACTCGATGCATTCAGTCATTAACAAAGAACCCCCTTTGAAGATTATTCTACGACGTTACCGGCAGGTAGAAGATGGAATCGCGATTCAAACAGTACCATCTGCTAACTGAAAATATGCCCCCCAAAACGTAAATAAGCTTGACATTTATTTAGTGGAAAATCGCTCATTCATAAAAAGCTCACTGGTAGCAATCATTGTCAGTAACAACGCAAAATGCGATATAGCTCTTTGTGGAGAAGCTGCCCCGGTAAATTCTACTACTACAGTACAGTACTAGACTACTGCTGTGTTCGTCTTGGTAGCGATTGCGTTGGTTGAATTCGATTTAACGTTCCGTTGTACAGTTTAGGTTTATTATTTTCATGAACAGATTGACAAAGTTTAGGCTGTGGCAATGAAGTTCAGGTTAGTAGTCAGATAGTTTCACCTATTGAAAGACTTTTGATTTAAGTAAGGGGAGTGCCGAACATGTTCTGTCGCTGTTTGACTTCCTAAACAGCTGTGTACAGTAGATGTTTTTGTAGTGTGTCTCGCGTAGGCTACAGCGTTGCAGTGAGCAACACTGGTTTGAAACCACAGGGATTTATAATTTCACCAACAAAGCGTTTACTTGTAATGTAATGTCATAATAAATCCTACAACGAAAATGTATTTGTGAGGAATGTTTATTTTAACGATTGAAAACAGATGCATCATAGACCACTGTAGTATGTGTTGCCCGGGCAACAGAGGCTAATGTCATGCTAATGCTTCAGTGAAATAGTAGACTACCGTTTCCGAAAGTAGATGTGGGCCTACTTCCTTAATAATATCAGCTAATATTGTACATTACATTTCACAATTGTGTTTCACATCACAAAGTAAAATGAGTAAATAGTCACCCTGGCCTCTTTGCTTGTGGCGTTTCTGCAGCTGCCTTGCAGTAAAGCTATAGTTAGCCTAGCTATCCCCCAAGTTAACAGATGCGAAACGAATGTTCTGCTACAGGTAGTCACGCGTGTTTTTGTGACGTTAGTGACGTAGTGACGTTAGTAATGTCAGTGACTGTGGCTAGCAAATTAGCCACCGTTAGCTTCACTTTTCGCCACAAAAACTTAACTTGAGCCTAAACCATGCAACGTAACGTAAATCCCAATAGAAGCAACTCAATCGCTACCAAGATGAAACCTTTGACACCTAGGTTGTTTATGTAGGCCAAATATTGACTGAGTTTTAGGGGGGCAAAAAGAATAATAAAAATAATAATAATATATATGTGAGAGAACAATAATAGGTTTTATCTATGGGCTTAGCCCCCCCCCCCCCCCCCCCCCAAAAGTGGGAACCTAGATTCGCCCCTGTAGGAAAGGTTTATCACATTTGCTCACCTATTTTAGATCCAGGAGGATCTGAGAACACGTGATATTGTGTGCCAAGTGGCAGCTCTTTTCTTCCAAGTTTACCAGTTATCTGAAGCTCATATGCTGCTTTCTGATGCTCATCCATAGACGTTATCACCACCAGATCCCAAAATTCTCCATTTTGCACTTCTTTCCCTGTAAGTACATAAGTTTTAACTAAGTTGAAAAACAAAAAAAAACACGTTGTATTTCGGCAGGTTTGTATAGTAGCTTAGGACTTACCACGTAATGCATTGAATTTTCTCCGTTTTTCTTTTGTTGCATTTTGCAATTTTTGACTCTTTAGTTCATTCATTTTCCTGCCTCAGAATTGCTCTATATCCCTAACATGTACATACATTAGTTTCCCAGACTTTCTAAACACTTTCACCTTAAAGTACAAATGTAGCACTGACTCTTGTTAACTTGTCTGTGCTGCCAGTTCCTTGTCCTCAGACACTTCCGGGTTTAGTCACATGATTAAATGGGATCGTTCCATTGAACGAGTGTAGCCAATTAGTTCAGAAGTGATATTGTATCATATTTTACAATATAGCGAACGTGTAACTAGAAAGTAAATTGTAAATTGCTGTTAAATAAACTACCTGTAAGATTAATCAATTTTTAAGAATAATTATGAGAATACACGATTTAGTGAACGTGACTTGTAGTCATGACAACAACACGCTTGTAATCATTAGGACAGCTTCCACGTGAGTATAAGGTCACTAATTTTTCTAATTCGGACAGAATGATATTTTCTTCTGTCTTTTCGAATCTCTTGAAATGAAGATGTTAATTTTTATTTACAGTATATTTTGTAGTAATCAATTTGTGAATTGCCTTTTCCATAGAGAAAATGTGAAGACTCTTTCCAAATAACAAGACATGAATTCAGTTCATGCCCAGAAAGCTTACCTGGTGACATGCTCAGAATCCTTTATATTGAGCCATGGGCAAGGTTTGAATCAGGAAGAGAGGGAAACTGATATTCAGCATATAGTTGTAGTCAGATTGAATCATTTACTTTTAAGGGATGTAGAAAACATTGAATGCTGCAAGTCATTGAAGATCTGCATTCTGGCAGACAACTTCATAAGCAATATTGATTCTCTAATTGAATGTGTGCATTTAGTAAAGTTGGATCTGAGGGGAAATCAGGTAAGGACATGGCAATAATTATAATAATTATAATTCAAGAGATTGTATAACACAACAGTATTTTTTGTTTTTTCCCCTCTTTGATTTAAGTTTGTCTATAATGTTAGCCAATAATTACAGCCATACAATGTTTCTTTCAGATAACCCAACTTCCCAATGGAGTGTTTTGGGACAGTTTGAAAAGACTGCAGCTTCTTTATCTCCATGACAACAATGTGGCCACCAGGAAGAATATTCAAGGATTGGCCAATTGCCAGAACCTCACAGCCTTAACCCTTTACGATACTCCTCTTAGCTTAAAGGCAAACTATAGACACTGCATTGTCAACAGCATATGGTCACTCAAGGCTCTTGATAACTATGTGATATCTGACGAGGAGATCATTGAGAATTGGTGTCTCCCCTTCAGATTCAAATCTCTGAATCCTCACTTTTACTTGAACACTGGGTCATCCTCTCAGACGGTTTGTACCCATATTGTCACTGCACTCTTATATTTACATTTAGTCATTTAGCAGACGCTCTTATCCAGAGCGACTTACAGTAAGTACAGGCAAGTAGGGTGAAGTGCCTTGCCAAGACACAACGTCATTTGACACGGCCGGGAATCGAACTGGCAACCTTCAGATTACTAGCCCGATTCCCTAACCGCTCAGCCACCTGACTCCTTATATGCAGTAGAATGTCTAATGTCTGTTCTATCATTTGTTCACGTAACTCCTTTGATAACCTCCTTGTATCTCACCCCATAAAGGAATCCTATCGAAGTGAAATGCAAACAATTCATAACATAATATCAGCGATTAACAGGATCCAGTCACTTCACTCCCCAACATTGATTATTCAGCGATATATTCGGGGTTATCTGACCAGGAAAAGGTTTAGGTAAGTAATTAACTTAATGGCAAATGTCCTACTCTCTGCGTTTATGTGCTAACGGTAAAATGTAATTTCAGTCAAATCTTGTTTGTTGCAGATTGCCATCTGCCACAGTGGTACTGTGTCGAGGGAAGATCAGAATCCAATCAATCGACTCAGCAGAGACCACTTGTGAAGTCAAAGTGAGATCTAAAGCAAACCGAGGTGAACACTGGGTCAAAGAATGTCACATTGACAAGCAGATGCAGGTATGAACCACTCCACAGTCACAGACTCACCTAATTTACATTATATTTAGCTCTCAGGAATGCCCTCATAGTGCTCAGGTTGCCGACACATGGATACAGTCGGGACATCTGTTTTAAGATAAACTATAAAAATGTAAAACAATAATTAAACTTAAAAACAAAATAATAATTTGAGGATTTTATTCCCAGATGCAAAAGGAGGGTGATATGAAAATCAAGAGATTGAATGTGAACCTGAAAAGACTGACGACAAGTCCAGAGGTATAACAAAATGGTGTGTGTACTCGGTACACCATAGATAACACAAATAGGCTTAAACCTTTTTTTTTCTTACAGGATTTTCATGAGGAAACAAGTTTTGCATCACAACAGTTTAGAAAAAAGGACTTGTGCCCTCTATACAACAGCCTGCAGCAAAGCAAAATAATCAAGCCTACAAGGATTAAACATGTTGAAGGAAAAGGTCATTTAAGTTATTTGAGAGACAACTCTAACAGAAGTACAAATGTTTTTAATATATGATTTTGCTTTCCCTCACCGATTAGGCCTATTAGGACAGGAGCCATGTTTCCAAGGAGAGCTTGGGAATTGGAGTTTCTGGGTGCATGGCTTCAAGGCCAGGTTCCACCAATGCGAGCAAGGCAGTGACATGCTCAACGCCCGTCACCAGGCCGGACAGGACATCCGGAGGTCAATCCATCTCTTCCATTCCCAGCACAGTGAGCCGCCCGTACGCCCCCACCCACGGCCCTCATTCGTCACCGCTGAGCAAAGGCTAATGGGCCGCTGCCATGGCTCCATCAGCTTTGCCCCCTTCCAGGTCATAGAGCGCGCCTATGAGACGAGGGAGCGGACCGAGACTCTAAGAAAACGGGCAGAACACGTCATCCAGTGCCAGTCGAGGAGGGAGGGCGCCAGAGACTACCGTCTCTACTTCCTGGATTCACTAAGGACGAAGGTCCTCCAGCAGAAGGAAAACGAGCAAGCACAGATGGAGGGTGCTCTAAACCATCTGAAGGCATGCCAGGACAGAGAGATACAGGCTGTCAGACAAAAGCACGCAGGCTTCATCGAGGAGAAGCGTAGACGGGCATCGGAGTGGGCACTGGTAACGACCTTCAATGGGCAGCACACCTCGCTGGCCAGGGTGATCAATAAGAATAATATGCGGCAGAGGCAACATGATAAGCGACAGGAGAAGCGAGTTCAAGTGGACAGTAAAAAGATGCAGGCCCAGTCCAAGAAGAAACTCATCCAGGAAAACCAGGAGGACAGGTACAGAGCCACATAGGCAACCAGAGGTTTAGAGCAGATAGTCTTTGGCTCTCGTTTTCTAATTGTTCTTTAAACACAACCATTTATTCATTTAGCAGACACTTTTATCCAAAGCGCCTTCCAAGAGAGAGCTTTACAAAAAGTGCACAGGTCAATGATCATAAACAACGAGATAGCCCCAAAAACATTGTGGGTAGCCAAAACATGAGCATACATTGTGATAAGCAAATATGTGCCAATGGGAAGAAACATAAGAGCATGTAGTTACAACGTTTCAATGCTCTAAACTAGAGAAAAGTTTTTGTTTGGTTTTGTAGGAAGAGGTCTGTGAAGGATGCAGCCATCACTTCCCGTGTGAACAGAGACACACATCTGGCTATCAAGCACAACCACCGGCTCCTCCAGGCCCAGGCCAGAGTGGCCAGTGTAAAGACAAAGCATTACAAGAGGGTCTTGCAGCCTTTGCCAGTCAATCCATCTTTATAGCATCCTCCCTCTTCTGCACTTCCTCTCATAGGTTCATTTAACTTATTTTGATGACTTTAATGACTGAACAAGAAATGTAAAGTGAGGTGTGAAAATGAAAGAAATGAATCAAACAGAAAAATGTCTACTGGTACACTGTGTTTATTGTTTCACTGGTATATGACGTTTGAATGAAATCATGGCTACTAGGTATGTTAGATACTTGGCCAGAGTCCACATCATTGTCTTCAAATCAATACTGTATGTAACTTCTAAAATACACTGTTTCAAATCAAAGTGCTTGAATTCATCATTTCACAGCCAATGTACAAATATTACTTTCACTAACGCAAGGACATTCGACTAAAAATTATAATTTTAGGAGGTAAGTTTCACTCCAATGCCCAGACACAATAGATTAAACTGCATATTAGTATTGCACAAGTATCAAGTGAGATTATCATTTGAATTTTAATTATTTGTGTTAATGGGTGTTAAGCAGCTGGAACATTGTGTACCAAAGCCTGTTCTGGAATTATGTAAACTGGATCAGAATGTAACTACTAAACAAGTAATAACACAGTTAACTTGTGCTGACAAGTTACAAACCACTAACTGGCAAAGGGAGGGGTACAGACAGTCAGGCTTTTCCCCAGGGCATAACTGCGTGAACAACTTCTCTGTCATCCTAGTTCAGGAAAGTGAGGCTAATCGATGACAGTACCATTCTCTCATCCTACAGAAAGGCGAAGGACAGTCAGGAAGGACCATTTTATACAGTGCATTAGAGCAGTAGTCTTCGACCCTGGTCCTCAGGGCCCGTTCTGTATGTTTTGGATGTTTCCCTGATCCAACACACCCAATTCAAATAAATGGTCATTATGAGGCTTCTACAGAAACTGCTAATGACAATTTTTTTAAATTGGTTGTGTTGGGGTAGGGAAACATGTAGAACATACAGTGCCCTGAGGACCTGGTTTGAAGACCACTGTATCAGAGGGAGAGAAGTAAGGTACCATTCTCCTGGTGAAAATATGGCAGTGTTATGAGGAAGGTATGGTGTTTTGGGCAGTTTGGGACACAGCTTTCTGTGGTTAAGACCTCACAGTGCAGAGGGGTGCAGGGCAGCCAGGCTGTCTCTGTTTTCCTCCAGGTACTGCTTGCAGGAGGAGAAGGTGCTGCAGAAGCTGGAGGAGAGTCCAGCAATGTCTGTGGATATGTACGGAAGCACCCCTGGAGTGGCCTGGTTGTAGTAGGAGATCTGATGCAAAACATACAAACATGGAGATCAGTGACGGAAATTCTGCATCTCTCACGTACATCCAAAACTCATACAAGCATTAGGACCATGAAATGAGCATGGATGAATTACGCATGGAGTCTGTGGCCCTCTTTTTGGACTCAATAAAGAGCCCCCATTTGCCCACCTTGGTGACTGTACTGGACTCCGCCCAGATAGTGAAACCAGCACAAAGCACCTCTCCCCTGGTATAGTCCTCAGTGGGAGGGTGGGTGGGCAGAGTGACAGAGCGCAAGGCAATCAGGTAAGGGTCCCTGAGAGGGACAAAATGATAATCAAATAAGAAGAGGCTGTAAGAAAAGAGTGCTGTGCATTTAAACAGACACAGTCGAGGAGAATAGAGAGAAGTCAGGCAAAATAAAAGAACACAAGCTTGTGACAGTGTGTCCCCACTGTACTGTTATCTTCATGATTTTGTGATGAAGTTTGCCTGTCATTTGCGAACTCGCTGGGTGGAAGTGGTTCGCAACATCAATTTGAATGAAACAGCCTTTTTGACAAAATAAGTGCTTATATAGACTCTTGCACAGGAACAGCATTTAAATGCCTAGGTATAGTGAGGACACAGTGTAAGAAAGATCAAAAAATTATTGGAGTGCAGAGATCTAACAACAATGAAAGTCAGTTGGTCGGTGACCAAGGTCAATGTACCCGATATCACAAGGTTTCCTCCTGGAGGCCAGCAGAATGAAGTCCTGGCCTTTACCCCCTTTAGAAACGGAAGGAGTGGCCACCTGGTAAATAGTGTCTTCTTCATCAGCCTGGTTTATCACGTCACATTGTCTGTAGAAGACAGAAAGGGGAAAAACATGGTCTAGATCTAGGGACCAACATCCAGGAGACAGTGAAATCAATTAGATCGTTCTAAATACACTATATTCCGACCCTTTGACTTTTGTGGGACTGGGGGACCTACTTTAGATATATGTTTGTTTTTCTTGTATGCCCTATTACCCAATTGTGTCATGTGGACTGCAATCAAATTCCAGAGGCTTCTCAAAGAACAAAGAAAGCAGCTAAGCTCAATCTGCAGTCTCATTCAAAAGGGTCTGAACATGTAACAGCAATGTCTTACTTATTTGCTACTTATTTCCTAAATACATATATTTAATCCAGATCAATGTCTGTCACAACAATATGTGAAATTGTGAAAGAATCAGAATAATTTCTATAAGCATCATGCAACATTGTTGTGCTCCTACCAACAAGAAAGCAACCAAATTATTTATAGAAGAAAATGTACACATCTTGATAGACAACCCATAAAAACAATCTCTTAATAATAATAAAAATAAAAAAAACGTTTATGACTTCATGCAGTCCTAACGTGTTTAATTACAGTTACACCTTGCTGCAGTGTTGTGTTGTGTTGTGACATGCCAAGGCATGGCAGTATCGTTGCCTCTGCTACTCACTCATAATGCTTGTCCCATTTATGTCTCTTACTGAGATCTGAAAGCAGATGGAATGTCTGCTCTGCTGGGACATTCACATGGGTCTCGATCTTAAAACACAACACGTGGTTTTCTTCCAGTGTGTACAGACTGACCTGGGAGAGAAAACAATAGCCATGACAGGCAGAAGCAGCCGTTGAATACATTCTTATTTTTTAAGTCACTACAGTAAAGCACATGAAGGATTTCAAAAAGAAAACAGGCTAAGGAATATGATCATAAGATAGCATGCATGCTGCAATAGTAATAAATAAATAGTCTCAATGCTGTAACATAACAATAATTAAAATTGTCCTTTCATGCAGACGAGTCCCAGTTTTGAACAAAGACTAAATTATTTTGGACATAGTATACTCTATAAGGCTCTCGTCATATCCCCTTATTCAAAACAATGTTGACCTACTTTGATAATAGTCAGCATGACTGACTGCACATTTTCACCTGTCCAAATAAATATTGTTTATTTGTAGGGTGTATAGGAAGAGGGGTTGAAAAATGTTGGAACATTTAGTATGTCATTTTGTGCATTCTACAGCTACAAACAATACTGACCTTATTTTTCTCAGAGCTTAACATCCAGTTGTTTCTCGCGGCTAAAAGTTTTAGTGCCGACACATTGTTGTAGCTGAGGTACATCTGAAAACAGAACTGGATTTAAACACTAAAGAGGATAATTGTGGTTTAGAAAAGAAAAAGAAAAGCAAGCCTGGCCACAGTGGGTCAGTAGAGAGCATGGTCGCCGATCGCGTGTGTAGAGTCGTATTTAAGGAGGTACCAGTAAGTTACCTGGTTACTGAGGTCCCAAGGCACAGAAAGAGGGACCTCAGTCTGCTTGCAGGAGAAGATATACTTCCTGTAGACAGGCATAAAATAGTCTCTCTTTTTTTTTTTTTACAAATTTACAAAACGTTTGTGCTGTTACATCATTACATAAATAGGTGTACATATAAACTACATAAACAAAGTTAGCCTACATGTGAACCACAGAAAAACTTTCTATATTACTACGGACCTGTCAAGACGGATCTTCTTTCTGGCTATTGCCTCCTGGTAACGCCTCTTTCCATCCTGTGGGTTAAATGAAGGTTAACCATTGGGAGACCTTTTGACAGATAGAAGATTTTGTTCCATGTCAGTCCTATGTCAGCTGATGATATTCTCTGCTGCAAAGGTTGGGCACAAACATACACAGCACAGTCCATAGCTAATTTTAGGCAGTTTAACAGAGGTCAGAACCAGAACTCACCACGAGTTCAGGACGTATCCGTGGCAACGTGCAAGGCTTCCTGTCGCTGTCTAGAACCTCAAAGGTCATGAAGGCACTGTTGATGTGGCGCAACGGTTCTCCACCCTTATAGGCTTCTGCACACACCCCCACCTCCATGCTATATCAACACCAACGACACACGTGTAATTGAACATAATCACATCATAGAAAACTGCCTCAACGAACATGAGACTTGTCGAACTTGTTCCCGGTCACATGTTTGCTGTCGGAGGAGTTGTACGGAGCTCATCTGTTGTCAGGACCCACCTGTTCTTGAAGGAATTGTTCACAATGGCCTTAAGCACCAGGCGATCACCAATGTGAGACGGGCCCCGGAAGTGAAACATGTCTATGGTCCTCAGAGTAGGATGGGCATTACACAGACGGCTAGGCCGAGGGACAGAAAGCAATGGAAGAAGGGAGTCTTAAGTGAATCACACTGTATATGTATACATACACATATATATACACATATACTAGGGGTGTAACAATATATCGTGGAATAATATATCGCAATACAAACTTATTACAATATGTATCGTAGAGTTATGGCAATATTATTACAATATGACCCCCGTTTGATCCTATTGGTTGAGCTACCAGAAAGTGACCTACTTTGCACCTGCGTCATGCGTGCATTCATTGCATTCACAGAAATCGCTTGAACTGAGTTAATTAAATTGTATGTACAACAAAGAAAATTAATGAAAATGTTTAATGTTTTGGAAATAAATCAGTAAATTGAATTTCATTTTCATTTAAAATGTTGTTTAAAATATTGTGATACATACTGTATTGTACACCCAGTATCGTGATAAGTATCGGGTGTATCGTTAAACCCTTAATATACACTGGATACACTGTATGTAAATATACATCAATACCTGCAAATGATTTACATTTATGTTCAATGTCTTGCTGAAAAGATAGGCAGGCTCACCTTGCAGCAATGGTGGCCACATTCTCCATCCAGGCCATGATCTGACCTCCAAAGGTGCTGACCTGGTGATTAGCATGTGGTGGCAACACCAACTCCACACTTTCCACCTGGGTTCTCTCGGCTGGCACTGCACCTTGGAACTCCTGGCACTCCCCTGTTGGCACGAACACACACACGCACAGGAAAACAGAAGATGGGAAAGGTGGAGAGAGACAGACAGAAGCACACAAGTTTACACATGAACGCATGTTACACAAGTTAGCGTTGGTGCTTCTGAACCTTGTGGTTATAACGTGGTGCATGTCTGTGATGAAGCTTAACGATTCTATGTGTACTTCCTGTGGACTTGGCTGTACCTAGCTGCGCCGTGCTGCTGCTCAGCAGGTCTGTGATGATCTCGGCATGGATGAGCCTCATCCTTCTCCTCTCGGCTGCAATGCTGTACTCCATCTGTTCAGCCTGCGTGTGTGGGATCACCTGCTTCAGCTGTACCTGCAAACACCACACAAATTCACACCCAAGAACATACCGATGAATGGGAAGAGACAGACAAACAGAAACAGACAAACACACACAGTGTTAGAGGGGTCTGTGGTGCTCACTTTTGAATGAAATACTTTTGAGTGAAATACATAAAAGTCAGAGACTCCACCGCCTCCCTGTTGACCTAACCTTTCCAGCCTCTGTGCGTCGGGCCACAAAGGTGCCAAAGGCATGGCACACCTTCCAATGGCAGTTAGTGAATAGGTCCTCACAGGTGACCAAAATGCCCACCTGGAAGTGACATCAACCATCTGAACACATAATGGCCAAAGAGCATACGAGGAAGCAAGGACTTAAAATAATAATAAAAATGGACATGAACAAACCTCCATACTGGATGTGAAGGCTCTGTTGACTTTTGCTTTAATGTTAACCACTTGTCCAACCCTAGATACAGAAAGAAGACTTATTTTTACTATCAACACTGTACAATGGTTACAGTGTAAACACATATGTCGCCTCAGCCTCCTTTTGAGAACACAGTCCACACACACATATATAAAGAAAACAACAACTAGGCTGGTCTAATGGACCACTAAAGATCTTGAGAACACTTACCCAATGGTGTGCTCAAAATGAATATCATCGACAGATGCAGTAATGCATGAACATCCTGCATGTCTCTCAGCTGGAAATGGCATCAAGACATTCAAAACATTATAGATTTTTCAATGATATACAGTATATTATTAAACAACAATGCCCAATTAGTGACAGGAAACAACAATGCCTCATTATTATCATTATGTCAAAGCTTGAATGATGGTTGAATGGATTTGCATGACCTGGGTCAATACCTGACTATGTCAGACAAAGAGCATACTTAGCACCATTAAACTAAACTGTTTTGTTATGTGAAACATGGCACTGTGTGCCTACCCAACCAGCATTCACATATTGTCCAGAGTTACCAGAGAGGCAGGCCGTTGAGTCCATCCACTTAAGCAGTTGGCCTACGCTGAGCTCGCCACAGTGGTTTGCATGGCACGGAAGGACTATTTGGCTCATCTTAACCTCAGTAGGGTTTCTGTATACCTCTCCACTCTCCAGGATTAAGAGACAGTCCTCCAGAGGGTCAGCATCCTTCGTATCAGATGCCATAATGACTGAACTGGTAGAACATTAGGGGTACAATATACAGTATGATTAGGTTATTTCAGTCTGATTTGGGTCTAAGCAGCACATTGCTTTGATCTGACACAGCTGTGCATCTTGAAGTGAACTATAGCCTTCCATTCTCACATGAATATTACAAACAATCCATGGTGAACTAATTCACTCTCTGGGTTATTTTGCTAATATCACATTGCAGTGAATTAGTATAAAGGGAATTAATAAATAATGTATTAACTATATTATACTGCTCCAAGGAGAAAAACGCCACTAGTTGCAGATTTAAGATTCATGTAATAGCGTATACAAGGGGTTTTGTGCTCTTAAAACTGTGCTTAGGTCGAAATAATCTGCAGCTCAATTTGTCGTCTGACACATTGCTCAACTGACCATAGCCTAACACCACAACGTTTTAAAGTCGATAGTAAGTAGAAAGTGTCTGACTAATTTGAATCATTCGTTTGCTGAGAATATGTTACTAATGTAAATGTCAAAACGTCACCCTTCTCATGAATGTAAGTTATAAATGAGCAGAAGACCAATGCCGGAATCTGCTCCAGGTTTGCAGTCCTCAATTCATATGTAGCGGTCAACAGTCTCTACTCTCGTGCTCGCTAGACATGCGACATTGGATTGCAGCTCAAACGTGAATAACGAGGTCATAATAAACATGTTAGGAGCGTGAGCAACAACAAAAAAAGAAAAACTACAAAAACAAAACGCCTAAAGTTCTTAGCCTGTGAAAACATTTATATAGGCTAACATTTTTCCATACATTTCCAACTCAATATATGCTTACCTAAAAGTACGCAATTGGCTGCAGCAAATGGTAAGGTCACATTGGTTCAAAGAAATGTACCCAAGAAGAGAAACGAGCCTATTGGAGCCTCACAAACGTCTACGCACATACCGTCTGTCCCATGGAGGCATTATGATAGCGATATCCCCGTTACTCCCCCTTTCTCACACCCTCCGTCTAAGAGTGGCATTTCGCGACTGAGTAGGGATCTCTGGTGATATCCAAACTTGCATGCCTTGTTTACAGTTTTTAAGGTGGAACTTTAAAGATAGATTACATTTTAGAATTGTAAGCACTGAAGTGAAAGCATGTTTTAATGAATGTGGGGGAGTTACTACTCTACGGCTACTTAAGAATTAAAAACAATCTTATGTTAAAAACTGATCTATAGCCTATATCATGTCCCCTATATCAGCGAAAATGGTTAGTAACCAACACAATTGATCTGCGTAGTGCTTACCTAAGGCCTACACAGGTCCCAACC
Source organism: Osmerus mordax (assembly GCF_038355195.1). Lineage (NCBI taxonomy): Eukaryota > Metazoa > Chordata > Actinopteri > Osmeriformes > Osmeridae > Osmerus > Osmerus mordax. The sequence continues at coordinate 4,334,722 of NC_090076.1, read as the reverse complement.
AACGCACAAAACGGTCTCTAAAAGTGTCATGTATAGCCTATGCCGAATGATTTTGTCACATTTCAGAACAACATTAGGCTATTCATGAAAGGCGATATTGCCTAATAACCGGACACAAACGATACTGTGTAAGATTTTAAATGAGTGTTGTAGTAGATTAAGTAGGCCTGTGTGGTAATTAACTACATTTTAATATAGCCTATGTTTCCTGAAATGCTTAATGATGTCAGATCTAGAATGCTATTGTGTTTTCGAGGTTGCGCTTGGTTTGTCTGATATGTGTGAGTGGACATGTACAAATCTCCAATGGAAAACAAAAACGCACGACATTTAATGTCGAGGCAGACCTGAAAGAGACTAAAGCACTCCCATTGGTTAAAGCAAATGCCAATCTACATAGCATACCCTCTTCCCCTTTGCCAGGCTCGGTTGGGAAGTGCGGTTGGAGTGTGCGAGGGTCGCGGCCGTGATGGTCTGTCAGATGAAATAGTGAAAAGAAAGAGAAGCCGATCCTCCTTTACAAAACCATGTTCCCCAAAGGCAAAGGCACTCCTGTGCCGTCGGATGGCCAAGCACGGGAGAAGTAAGTTTCAAATTCCATTTATTTGTCTTTCAAGTTGTTTCCTCGTGTTCTTTGTGGTTCGCTGGTTAGCTTGCAAGAAGCAATTTCCTCCTACCGAGGATGGAATTGAATGAACCGCCTTGACTGCTCGCCATTCCTCCCTTGGTCATATTCGCTGCCTGTTCTCTCAGACCTCTGGTCTTTAATGATGTGTCGTTTTCACGTTGTTATTTGCTCAGTAAAAACATGTTGGGCGACATTTTAGATCGTAAGTTGATCCCAGACTAAAGCAACGCTTTATTTTTATACATTGTTTCTATGTTGTCTTTTGGTTGTATTTCCTACCTACAGCGCCCATTATATACTTTGTTTCAGCACGGAGCGAGGGTCACGCAAAATTCACCAATGTTTTTCCAGGGGGTAGTTGGTTTAAAAACTCGAATTGAACACATAGTTTGACTTAATTAAACCCTATCTCAACAGACTAGTAGAGCTTAATTCTAAGCGTTTGCTACCTTACTGTAAAATGATGGTTTTAGATATTGTTGTTGTTTCTTCCTATAGGTTGGCTTTATACGTCTATGAATATTTGTTACACATAGGAGCACAGAAGTCAGCACAGACCTTTTTATCAGAGGTAAGAGGTTATAAGTTGAGGCCTATCTATAGAGGCTTCCCCCATATAAACAGTCAATCCTAAAATATTTAGGCGTTATATTTTACCTCCACAATTGTCAAAAACTCATGCGATATCTATAAATTCAAATTTTTAGATCCGATGGGAAAAGAATATCACGCTTGGTGAACCCCCTGGATTCCTACATTCTTGGTGGTGGTGAGTAGTTGTGTTGTTTACCTAGTTACTAGTTTGGTATATGATTTTATGGTCCACTAATCTTTTTGTTTTCTTGTCTTGTCAACAGTGTGTTCTGGGATCTGTATTGCGCTGCACCAGAGAGGAGAGAAACATGTGACCACTCCAGTGAGGCCAAAGCCTTCCATGATTATGTGAGTCGGCCTACTTCTTAAGAATCATCACATATGGTGCAACTATGATGCTGAAAAATAGTTCTAAAGACTTGATGACCAAATCCTTCATTGCTAATCTGCTGCTTCTGTCCAAAATTACTATCAGACTCTTTTGCAGGTTATTTTGCAGTTTGATGGGTAAGCACCATTAGTGAACACTCTTCAGTAACCATCAGTGTCATGGATTTAGGTCTGTCTGAGGGATTAAATGGTTTGGATTTGGATTTTTTTGTGCAGATTTGTTGGTCTGGTTTATTGATGGTCCTTAATCTGCCCTCTACTGGGCCTGTGTTTTAGAAGTGTACGACTTCATGAGAGTAAGGTTGTAGAGGCTGTAGTACAGTGTTAGTGTGTTTCCGCATCCTGGTTCTCCATCCAGCTGTCAACGTGCCCTGTCTTTGGCCCAGATGAAGAGCTTAGAGGCTTCTGGGAAAATACTGCTGACGTCAGCATATCCTGAGTCAGACCTGTCGATGGGATCTCTCGAGTACCTTGCCTCTTCTGTCTCCTACCACAATCCCCAAGGAAGGAAAAAAAAACACAAAACAGATCAGGTCCATCTTTTCTTTTTCTCAGACCGGGATTTGAATCTTGGCCAATTACAGTAGCATCATGTCTGCTGATCTTGAGACATGTGCGGTCAGTTATTTAGGAAATCATTTAAAATGGTTGGGTTGCTTAAGAAGAAGAAAAGCAGCCTTCCAAGTCTTGGCAAAGGGTCATGTTTTCATTCTCTGGACACTTGGGCCTAAATCCCAAAACAAAGCAGGCTGACAGTCGGCCGCAATGCCTACCCAACTCATTATCATGTAGACACAGCGTTGATATTGGCACTGTGATTGGCACAAAATAAACCTTTTAACCCAGTCTGACTGGTTTTACACGTTGAGTAGACCTGAATGTGAACGTGTCCAGTTCACTTGCGGTTGTTCTACCTCAAACCGAGGCATGTCCATGAAACCCCCACTCTTTTCAGGGAACCGTTGGGTTGGCCTGTATTGTATTTATCATTTATACTGCCATTTTTGTGTTTACCATTTGCATGTAATGTGTGTTCTGTGCATGATAGACAGACCCACAAAACCTCCTTTTCTCAAAGATGATGGAGAGGTCGAGCTGACTTCACATCCAGCTCGTGGCTATCATTTCAAATGAGAAAATAGTCATAGTCTTCTTCAGATTCGCTTTGAGTGTTGTCGGTATCTCAGAAAGGAAGAGGTTAAAATGGAGATGTAGACCCTGCTCTTGCCAGATAGGGTTGTCACGGCAACAACCCTCCTGATCTGGCAGGTGACCTGGGAGCCAGGAGGAGGCTTTGCCATTTCCCTCACATTCCTCCTTATACCAGCTAGCGACTACCACACCAGCTTTTCTTATGAAAGGACTAGAATTGTTAGAAGGCAGTATTTTCCAAACGGAGGTCGTTTTTTTTAAAGGGTTTGATGAGTTGTTCTATCCCAGATATAAAGGGTGTATTGCATGGTGATTTAGCAAGAATCATATTAAGTGGGTGTTCTATACAAAACAGATGCCGTAAATCATTAATTTATTTTCATTCAGTCACCAACGTAGAATGTTCAGGAAGGTTTTTTGAGAGGTCATTAGAAATGGCCTCTTTCAATCAGTACTCTCTTTTAACCATGTGTGTACTATGAATAATATTAGCAAACGAAAGAATGGGAATTTACCACTAGGTGTGGTTGGTTTGAAAGTTATTGTTGAAGCCTTAACTTGAAGACAATAAGCTAGATACACGGATACCTTAGCTAGATTTGTCTTTTGTTTACGTAGGCCCATGCCTCTCTCCCCACCTCTCTTTCGCTCTCTCTGGATGTGGACAGTGGTCCCAGAGCACCGCCTTTGTCTCTGTGGGCTGTGGGGGGAGGTGGCTTGTGGCTGCTAGCACTCCTCCTCGTAAAAACCCTCAACGCTTTAATGCTGGGTCTCACAGATACTCCCTCAGGACCCCGTTGTCATGGCGTCAGCTTGCTGATTGATGGCTGTCAGGGAGCAGAGGGACAGATTGGAGAGGGAGGAGTGGCAGTGTGGCATATGCCCAGCAGCCATCATGGAAACTGTAGGGATAGAGAAAGGGAAGGGATTGGTGGAGGAGAAGTGTGTGTGTGTGTGTGTGGGGGGGGGGGGGGGTAGAGAGGGTTTGGAAAATCTCTGTTGTGTGTGCCTCTGTTTTGACCATTCAGTAGTGATGGGGAACCTGTCTGGACGGCAAAGGCAGTTTCATATTAATTGATTGGTGGTAGAAGATTTGCTAGCACCGGATGGCTATGGGTCCCCTTTGCCTCTGTGTAATGGGTAAACATGTCTAGGTTAGGTCATTAACAGCAGTCAGTTTGTTTGGTTTTTGACCCTGCCCCCACACTTTTCTGTGTGGACCAACCATCTCCCCCTCCCACACCCCTTTTTTTCTCTGTCTCCTAACCCCTCATATTTGCACCTTAACCTCTTCAGGGCTGCCTTAGTCAACCACTTTGTCTCTAGCCCCCCCCCCCTCCCCTTCTGTCTCTCTCACCCTCCCTCTCTCTCATTGTTTTTGTAGAGAACACATAAGAGCACATCCGCAGTGGCTACTGCCTCCCCTTTCGTAACCCCCGCCCCCCTTAATGACTCTGTATGAAACAACGGATTGTGCTGCTCTACTGTTTTCCTCAGCGCACGCAGTGAACAAGGAGGTGGGGCCTAGTCTGTTGTAAAAAGCCCCCGGGGGAGTCTGAAGGTGGGCCTCAATCTAGACCCTAAAGGCTGGCTGCATGACATCTGCCCCTCTCCAGTACCCAAGCATCTGGTGGGAGACCTGGCAGAGCCTCTCTTGTGTCTCCCCCCAAGCCAATTTGTCCTCCTCTGCTCGGTAAACCCAGCAGTGGGGGCCTACTGGAACACGATAAGAATCAAACACGGCATGCCTGGAATCTCACAATGCGCATTCAGGTTGATTGTATGGACTTTGGTGACGCTGTGTGTGGTGTTTTTTGTAACTACGTATTAGAGATGAGATTGAGGATAGGAGACCAAGTATAGCTTCCAAATGACATTCCTGTTCTTACAGTTCCTTCAGAAATGTGTTGCATGATAGTATTTTTTTTTTTTTTTTTTTACCCCAGGGCTTCACAATACCTTTTGCATGGCTTCACCAACACACATTTTATTTGAGTACTCTCACTAACCTACCGTAATCTCAATAGAACACAAAGAGTGATTGTAGACATACTTGAATGTCAGCAACAATTCACGTTGTGGTTGCAGGATTCCTTGGAACTCCTTTGACTGTTTACCAGTAGAAGAGAATCTGTACGGGGCACGGCTGGCTTTCTCCAGCCTCACTTCTTACCCTGTTGTGGTATTTCACAATGGCCCTGCAGCACCACACTGCTGAGATATAATTAGGGAGGCTACCGTCGATACAGGGGAGTGTGCAGCCTATTGACCAGTGTTGCCTGTAGAGTTCTAGGGCGTTGGAGGCAGCAGTTTTTTTTTCTTCTGTTGTTGGCCGCGTGTGTACAATGTGTGCATTTTATGTAGTCATGATGTGTTCAGTCTACTTGGAGCCTACTTTTCTTCCAGTGCTGTACACGGGAGCTGGTCTCGCATGCTCCTGCAAAAAGACAAAAACAATGGTGGCTTATGACCCGTGTGACTAAAGCAAATGGCACATTAGTGAATTATGGCTGTGGTCGGGACAGGAAATTGGCTAGCGAGTTCCTGCTGTGTCTGAGCACTTTGGATGGGGATCCGTAAATCCCACAGATTCTTATCAAAGCTCCACAGGATCCTGGATAGAGTGACTGACTGGCCCCACCCCCAGCAAGGCTGTATACTGGCAATGTTAAATGCAGAGATTTGAACATTCCAAATGTTTATACAAAGTTATATACACCCTTTTATGAAGATATTGAGGGTTAAATAGTCACATTTTATATGAATAAAAGATTGGAACATTCCAAATGTTTATACTAAATTATATACACCTTTTTATTAAGATATTGATGTTTAAAGAGTCACATTTTATATGAATAAAAATGGTTGCATTTTAAAGCATGCTAAAAGATCCTAAATACGTTTTGGAAATTTCTTTTGTGTTCTCCAGAGTGCAGCTGCTGCCCCCAGTCCTGTGATGGGCCCAGGGGAGGGGATGCCAGGAGGACCCATGCCCCCTGGATTCTTCCAGGTCAGCGTTCACTGCCACCCTGCACTCCCAGTCTCCCAGGACTGGTGCATGAACCACACATCAGCCGCCCCACTCCTGCCATTTGTGTAGCTGAATTTGTGTTGGCTTGTACTGTAACCGACTGCTCGGCTCTCATGCATTCAAGGCCTGTGTGTCCGCTTTTGGTCTACAACAACATGCTGCTCAGCTGTCTTTCTGCCATGTTGAATTTCAGTTCAGAGACTTGTGGTGTTTAAGTGTTGTCTTCTGTTTGCCCACACCAAAGTACTAGAGCAGGGAGACTAGGTCGGGCCTATTGGCTTAATGAGGAAATCGAAAGATTCATCACCTACAGTAAATCAATACCTCCTGGGGAGAAACTCTTGGTAAGCTGAGTAGGAGTCACTCTTTAGAGGTGTTGGACTTTTGTTCCTGTTAGTCCTGTAGGAAAAGATCTACCCACCATAAATATAGGCTACAGTTGATGTCTGTATGTGTGATTAAGAGGAAGGGGGGGATTTAGCTTTCACACGCACACGTACATACGCACAGATCATTCTTTATCTGAGCCAGTTGCGTAGTCTCAATTAAACCACCCCTCTCATCTGCAGCATTAGTTCAACAGTGCTGGTGATTGGCAAGACTGAAAAGCTAATTGTACAGAGCTTAATTGAGACTGTGCTTAATTTGGGGGAAATTACCAGTGATGACACGCTGGATACATGCTGCCATATGCCTTGAATGGTTAGCTCAAGAGTACACATCTCTTTTCGTAAGAATTTCTCTCTTTCAAGGCTTCTGTCGCTTTCTGCGCATGTGCACACACTCTCTTTGCCTGTCTTCAGATTTTTATCGGCACAACAAACAATGTGTTTTGTTGAATACGGGGGAACAATTCGGATGAAGGGATACAAGCCAAATGTGTGCGAAGGAGCTAGTTGATTTTTCTCAAAAGACGTGGTGTGACCTGCATAAGCAAGACCACGCTTGCGAGCGTGGGACACTTGTCTTTTAGGATATTTGCGATGAGGTTTTTCCCTGTACTGGCACCAACACCAGCGCTCCTTCCCTCAGCAGTAACCCTTGCCCCTCTCCCTTTTCTTTCTCTGGCCTTCCCTCCTTGCTGAATGTGTCACAGGGTCCACCTGGTCCCCAGGGCTCTCCTCACCCTCAGGCTCCTCCCCCTAACAATATGATGGGACCTCACAGTCAGGTAAAACACACACACCATCCTCCCTCCCACTATCTCTGCGCTGCTTCTCTGCTTTCATTTGGGGATGGGGGGGCTAAACCCTGTTTGTTCTTTCGACACATCTCCACGCGCTTCGCATTAGTGTGTCCGCTTGATGCTTTCAGCAGTCGCGAATCATTTCGGGTGCAACGCATGTTTTTGTTGTTGTTTCCTAATCGATTTATTTTGCGCTGATGCCGTTTTTTGTCTTTTTTCTTCTCCCCAGTCTTTCATGTCGCCACGTTTTGCCGGAGGCCCACGAGGGCCTCCCATTCGAATGGGTAACCAGGTACGTGGAACTGTTTAGGTTTGCACCCTGTGCTCATCTATGGTGATCATTTTCAAGTATGTGTCTTCAAGTATGTGTCCAAATAACCTCCCTGTCCTTTCCCTGTACTTCTCTGTTGTGTACTGTTTTTTCCCTCCTTCCCAGCCTCCAGGTGGTGGACCAGGTCCCCATCCCATGCTGGCCAACATGGACCCCACACGACCACCCCAGGGTGAGTGTCCACAGATGACGCCACGTCCCTCCCAACCTCTCTCGCTGCAGTCTTGAGTTTCTGGAAAGCAGCCATTCCTGATCCGTTTTACTTCCATATTCAGGATTCTAGAATTTGTTTGCAACCATAACCATGTTTTGTTTTTTCATTCCAGGCCATCCCAACTTGGGGCCGATGCAGAGAATGAGCGGGCCGCGAGGCATGGGCCCCATGGGACCTGGACCCCAGGTAAGCCAGTCCAGTCAGGGGCTCCTGCACCAGAGACACAATATTCAAGTTTGCACCATCATTAAAAAAAATCTGATAACTTGTGTCTTTTGAAGAATTTCGGGGGTGGGATGCGGCCCCCGCATAACGCCATGGGTCCAGGCATGCCAGGAGTAAACATGTGAGCTTTCTGTCTTGTTTCTATCTTACTGGGATGATCTCTTTCACTATCTGACATTGTATCTGAAACACACTTATCTTGTGTGTGTGTGTGTGTGAAGCCACTTTTAACTTGGATTTCCTTTGCCTGGAATACAGGGGTCCAGGTGGTGGAGGAAGGCAATGGCCTGGTCCCAACAATGCTAACTCTGTGAGTTCAATTACCCTTGCACACACACACACACACTGACTCGCAGTCACTGCTAAACTGGTTCAGAATGCAGAGTAGTGTGTGGGTAGCCCTGGAGGTTTAATGCATTAGAGTCCTAGTCTGGGATGTAATTGTAGTATAATGTATCCCAGTTTCCATGGAAAGACACTGATGTTGGGAAGATAAAATAAATGATGTTTTAGATCAAAACCCCTGTTGGTCTGTTTTGATTTCAGATGCCTTACTCATCACCCTCTCCTGGTGCATATGGGGTAAGAAGAAAACCTTTCTCTAAGACATCCTAATTGATATTTTGAATATTACATTTTTGTATACAAGTGTATATTTTATGTTAGCATCCTGTGGCCTTGAATGAGGGTTTTTATTTCCTACTATGTACTTGAAGGGAGCTTCTGGTGGTGGTGGACCTCCTGGAACACCCATCATGCCTAGCCCAGCCGGTAAGGGCTACACACACACACACACACACACACACACACACACACACACACACACACACACACAGTAGATTCATTGATTAGCGTGATGACTAATTCTGGAATTTTCTTTTCAGATTCTAACAATTCTGGAGACAACCTCTATACCATGATCAACCCTGGACCTGGCAACCGGAATAATGTAAATAAAACCCCTGTTCTTGCCCTTGGCTAGTGGTTGGAAAATGGCTCAACCTGCATGTTGCTGGACATGAAACTTGTACTGGATGTCACTAGTAGGGATCTTTCTACAAATATTTTGGACTTTTGCCCAGAGAATACAATATGAGACAAAGATTTTTTTTTATCCCCCTTTTCTTTGATTTGCTCTAGTATTGTCACCAAGGAAATTTCTGGTTTTGTTGCCAGATACAGAAAATTGTTGGGCTTCCACAGATAAGACTGCCGTCTGCATACCCATACTGACTACTTTGCCACGTGAAAACCAATTGTTGTCAGTCAACTGAAGCCTTTACTTTCTCTTCTCGAGGTGGTTCTCTGTGAAAAGTATATAGCACCGCAACTGCAGACTGCACAAGTTGCTGTTGGTGCTGTTAGTAACGCCCTGCTTACCTCTCTCCCTGCAGTTCCCAATGGGCCCCGGCTCTGATGGCCCTCTGGGAGCCATGGCCGGGATGGAACCACACCACATGAACGGATCGCTAGGTAACACAGCATAGGTCGCTCGTGTCTGTTACTAAACACAACATATGGATATGACGTCAACGTATGATTTTTGTAAACACCAGTGGCTAACGGTTTGGACCGTTTTACTAGTTTGAAAATGGCTGATGAATATGCGACAAATGACTACTGGTGGGGTGCCGAGTGGTTTTGGTTCCATGGCAAACAATGGATGATTTTTGTGAGAGAACATTTTTACTTTGCTTTTAAGAGGTTTGTATTCCTTATAATTCTCTTCCATAGGCTCTGGTGATATGGATGGACTGAACAAGGTGAATACCAAAATAGCTTTGAAATGATATATATATACACAGCTCAACTAAATTATTTCAGTTCTAATCACTAATGAAATAAGAGCCTACTGTGGTATTTTCTTTCTAAATGTTTTATTGTTGATATGGATATTCCATTTCCCATCATACACAGAACTCCCCGAACAACTTAAGTGGCATTAGCAATCCTCCTGGGACCCCAAGGGATGATGGAGAGTTGGGAGGAAACTTCCTCCACTCATTCCAGAGTGAGAACGTGAGTACACTCCCTTTCCTCCTACTCACCTCTGTGGCTAAGTTAACTTATGACTTATGTCATCTTGGTGGCAGCCATGTTTCTGAAGTAGAACTTTAGCTACACTAACTCACGACTGGTCAGTGTCCTGGTCATAGTTGTGAGGGTGTGCCTGTCTGTGTGTAAAGCCTCTACTTGGTTGTGTTTAACCATATCCCCTCTGTGACCCCCCCCCCCCCCCCGCCCACCTCCCCAGTACTCCCCCACCATGACGATGAGTGTGTGACCCTCCCCTTCATTTACCACAACCCAGAGGACCTGAGCTCACAACAGACATGGCCAATCAAATCAGCACAGAATCAGGGATGGGCACCGTTTTGGTTCCACGCAGTTTTAGAAGGCTGATAACAAAAACAAAATGGCTGGCGACTACTGCTCCAAAATGAAGGACAATTATTTCGTTTGTCACATCGCCCAAGTGTGACGGAACCAGCTACTGAAAAATAACATACACAATGTTTTTGAGATCTCTGCAGAAACTTTTTTCACAAAGCAAAGAAAAAGGTTCATGTTTACCTCTGTGCTTTTATTGCTTCGTGGTGCAACTTGTGCAGAAAATGTTTCCGCTTTTGCCACTTAAACATTGGTGAGTGTGCATATGCATATTGTGAACTCTCCTCCATGTTTTGTTTTCAGCCACATATAGTGTCTCCAAAGTCAGAAGACACGATGTTCAGAATCTGCCTGTGATCTTTCAGATGTACCTTTTCAGTTCCCAACCCACAATTCTGCCATGTTTTAAGGGAAAAGTATTTTTATTTTTTTCTGTCTGAGGATCTGAGATTTTAAGTCCTCAATTGGTTTTTAATATGTAAAACAGAATCCTTTGACAGTATGACGTGGATAGGGAGTGTGTTTGGGGGTTATTTTGTGAAGCAACACAATTATTATTGTTAGTTAGTTGCATTGCTTTTATTTAATCAGTCGAGACTGATCTTTTCTGTCAAGGGAAACCAAACATCAGCATACCAAGGAAATGCATGAATGCTGAGATCTGTCTACAACATACTACCTAGCAATGCTCCTTTCTGTGGACACCTGCTTTAAAGATGTGGTGTATAGACTCTTACCTGCCTGTGCTTAACACCCTGTGCTCTTTCTCTCCATCATTGTAGCCTCATTCTGTGTTTTCCTATTTGTTCACAATCAGATGGCAATGAGAGTATCCCATAGTAACGTCATATTGGTCATATTTCCTCTGACTTTTTGTTTGTACCTTTTGCCCCGTTCCTCATTTTTAATATTTTGATACAGACTATGACTGTGTATATTGCCTCAGTTAATAAGACGTCAACGTTTTCTGAACTGATTATAGTAGGCATTATATTATAAACTTTAGCGGCAGTCTTTTAAATGTGATGGAATTTCTTTTAATTTTCTGTGAGCATTAAGCATTATACACTTCTGTCCTATGTTGCCTTTATTTTTTTATTTTATTTTAAATTGAGGAAAGATGGCTCGTTAATATAATTTTACAATAACTTAAGTATTTGTCCTGTGTTTTATTATGCTTTTTGTGGCATGTTGCTCAGTTATTTAAAAGCAAAAACCTTGCCACACATACTGTACATGTCACACACACACACACACACTCACTAACTCATGCTTGTAATCTTTTTAAAAGAAATTATATTGAAATGAAAATGTATGATCGTGTTCATTAAGTATTTTAGACGTTTTAACATACCAAGAGATTAATAATCTATGGTAACCTACTCGATGATGACCTTGTTTTACAATTGGTCAGCTTTATCTATTTTCTGAGTGACTTAAGGTATTTTATTCAAAGTACACAGCAAACACATCAATGGTACAGAACATCTCCTGGTTCCGGAATGTGTGTGAAACGCATGTATCAGTGTGGGGGTCCCAAAGACAACGGCTAGCCAGCAGCAACCCCCTATCCCCCTGTTGACCGTCCAGCCCCGATTGACCCAGAGCCACAGTACACACCAGCCTGTAGCGGGCAGGACACATGGTCCTCACCAGATTCTTCACCTCCTCACTTAGCACCTTGGCCAGCGTTCCACTACAGGGGGCATTGTAGGGCAAGCCTTCCAGCCGCGATGACAAGAAGTCCTGGATCATGGAAGAGATCACTGTGTAAGGAAAGTGCTCTGCGGGCTGGGCGGAGCCATCAGGAATCTAGAGTGGCAGAGACAAAATACTACTATTGTACTATTGCTAAATTTTGTATTGTGTGCAGACTGGTTTTTGTTTGTGTGTGTGGGGGGTAGGTGGGTTCAAAGACCTGTTCCTGAACTATGATTGTAGTTTTTCTCATTGTGGCCTTCCTTTCCGCTAGTTTTAATGCTGCACGTTCCTGAGAACACAAAGGAAAGATCTTTAAAAAATGTACCATCAACTACTGTAAATTGGAATGTGTCATGTAAATGATGCTAAACATTCAAATGTTAGGAAACTGATGATCGATTGAATGCTGTGGGTCTGGGCTAATGGTATGGGCTTGTTTCATCTTCACCCTAAGTCCCTTGGAGAACTTCTGGGCTGCCACAAGCCCCTTCAAGCTGAAGAGACTCTGGGCCTGGCTTTGGCCTTGAGTTTGGCTGTGTGCCAGCCTGGAGGTTCTATGGAGTAACGCCGGGGCCCTTTGAGAAACCTGGACACAGAGGATGCACATAAGACGTACATCACTACCACCACCACCTTGTTAGATAGAGATCACTAATACAACACATCTGATTACAAAACACACAGACACACACACATGCACACATTCATTCATCTTTACCTCTTTGATAGCTGTATTGCTAGATTTTCTTTCTCTAGATCTGTCCATTTTTCAACAAAATCTATAAAAAAATAAAGGCATAAGAGGTCTTTGACATAAAAGGAAATAGTTATAATTTGTCACGGAGAGACATGTTAAAATGAACACATTTGCAACTGTATGCCTGTCAATCTGTTTAAAATTCTTTAGATGTTAAAGAACACGCACAGTTTTCCAGGCATACAATAAAGGATATGTACAGTATATATATACCAGCCATATTCTAGTTATCACATGATCTCTGAATTTTACAATGCACATTTTTCTGGTCTGATCTTAACTAAAAAGTACAGTTATGAGACAAACTGAGTCTAACTCAAAGCTAAATGAACTTGATTGGAAAGTACAATTTGTTACCTGTGTCTGCTGGGTCTGCAGTGAAGATAAAACCTCAGGTCGTGCTGGCTGTTGGTTTACACACAGTCCCTCCTACATCTTTTAAATGTCTTTAGGGGTTGCCTCACTAACCAGCAAACCTGATTTGGTGGCACTGCCAAGCACTACAGCACTACTACACTACAGTGTGTCAACACAAACCAATATAAGGCTTTCCATGCACTCTGGTTAAGCCTCTTCTTTCCCACACAGTCCACTACTGCATGTGAAGCTAATCCTAAAAGGTAAAAGTCCTAACAATATGTGCATTCTGACATTCTGAGAGGGTGCCAAGCCTGTTTCTTGGCTAAGGTTTTAACATGACAGCTTGTTGCACCAGTTGTAGCAACACCAAACCGTTGTGCTCTCTGTATCCTAGTAATTGACATATTAACCTTTGAGTTATGACCCAGTGTTTTTGATGTTGGTCTTTATTTGGGTGGCCTTTAACATGGTACTTTTATTAGTGTGGGCTCTTATGTGAGGGCTATACAAGGACATGCAAACACTGTGCTGAGCAAGACTGAGTCAGATGGCTGAGCGGTTAGGGAATTGGGCTATTAATCAGAATGTTGCTGGTTCGATTCCTGGCTTGCCAAAAGACGTTGTGTCCTTGGGCAAGGCACTTAACCCTACTTGCCTCGGGGGGAATGTCCCTGTACTTACTTGAAGTCGCTCTGGATAAGACCTTCTGCTAAAAATTTAAATGTAAGACTGTTGACCTTTCTAATAACATAGACATTCTTCCCTTTGGCACTTACTTTGGTTGTTCACAATGTGTGCTTCATGTTTTGGCTACTCATAATGTTTTTTGGCTATCTTGTTGTTATGATCAGTGACCTATGCACTTTGTAAAGCTCTCTCTTGGAAGTCGCTTTGGATAAAAGCATCTGCTAAATGAATAAATGTAAATGTAGACATGCCATGGCCAACATTACCACTGTTTCTTCTTCAATGTACTTGTCAATAATGTCACATCCATGTAGACATACTGTTGAATTATCCTTTTTGTGGAAACTAATTGTGAAACATTACAGTAATTAATAAATAAAGAATGGATATGTTTATGTAAAATAGGGATATTATGTTCTATTTTAACCAGAAGGAAACAGTAAAGCAGGTTTTCCCTCCAATTAACTGTTTATTACTGACACTATTTTTTTTTATACCAGTATTGATACCCTCATGCATATCATACACAAACATGATACACACTATAGATTTTCCAAAACCATGCTGCACAAATCCTACTTTTCATAAATCCAATTACAATAGCCAGAAGTTTGCATTGTAATCATCATACACAAAGCAGCAGTACTTCTGGATGAATTTCTAATACATAAAAAGTAGTATAGAGATAAATCAGGTAGTGATCATATGTTAAGCAAACCTCACCTGTCATCATCATGATACATTTTGTTGGCAGCATTTCTAAATTAAGCCACAGAAAATGTATTATTGAAAATATTATAACTATTCTCAAATAAAGATATACTATAAAGGTTTAAGGAAAAAGACAACTGACTAGCATAATGTGTCCATGTCCTATTAGATTTCTTAGTCTGAATATATTCATGTATATAATGTACATGACCTGGTTCAAACATCTCTCCAATTCTTTCTACATCTGGTTACAGAGGTCAGACATTTGCTCTGTATCCATCACTAACAAAAATGGAGAATGGTTAAAATCCAGGGATGAACATTGATTGCGAAGGGTGAAATTAGATAAATGTAAGAGATAGCAGTCTGGATTTACACAACAGAAAGCTCTTGGGACACATATTCTACTTCATCTTTTTCAGGAATGAGTGCACCTCCATAGGATCGTAACCCCAAGGCCCCTTAAATCCCTGAGAAGAAAGAGGTTTTACAAGTTACTTCACAAATGTAGGACATACATTTCAATAGACTGCTGCCCTTCACTCTGTTTATCATGTTTATCTATATGTAAAACTCAAGATTAAACACCAAATACCTCCATAAAACTTCTCCTACTTGGGTTTTAGTTGGGCTCATGTAATACATAAGTATATATTTTTAGCCATGTTCCAAAGCCCCTTTCCCCTTGACATAATTGAAAAACAGGAATTTTGTGTATGTTCTGAGGAATAAAAAAAAATGGGCAGTCCTTATTTACCTTATACACAACGTTTCCTGCCTGCAGCACGTACAACCTTTCGGGCAGAGCACCATATTTAGCAGCTGTGGTATCAAACATTTCATCCACTACAATGGTACATAGTGGGTCCTCCTTGGTAAGTAGCTGAGCAGCAGCAATTCTCTCCTTTAGGTACAGGTGCTTCTTGATAGCAACATTGTTGCTAAAGGCCCAACCATCTAAAGAGAATATATAAAGACATGGCTCACTGTATACACAGTCTAAGCAAATGTTATTACATAGACTACTGCAAAGACTATTACAATTTCAGGTCTCTTAACCAGCAAACTCACCTGTTGAATGTGCCTCAGCAATGTAGACAACAAGAAAGTCTGCCACATCACTGAAGTCCTTGACCAGTCTCTTGAACTGGTCAAGTTTGTACAAAAATGGAGGTCAGGAACAACTTCCAAAACTCAATACCAGTGGTCTGTTGTCTAAAGAAATGCATCACATTAAAGATGGTTTAGGCACAAAACTACAGTAACGCGCATTGAGTGCAGGCAGAGGCAGAGTGCGCGCAGATAGACAGACAGGTCATTAGTCAGGCTACGGCCTAATGAATTGTTGCGTTAAGATAGTCATGCGACGGTCACAGATGTCGGATTGATTTCATATTACCATCAAACCTCTAGGCTTATATGTATTGGTTGCTATCAATTAAGTTTATTTTGGCAAATATGACAAAAAGTGCATCAAACACATTATATACCCTCCCTTTAAGGTTAACTTTTTCATGTGTAGCCTACCATAGTTTCAGTTATATAGAAAAGGCATATGACCGACCCACCTTTCATAAAATTGTAGATACTCGTTTTCTTGCCGTCTAAAGTAACAACAGGTGTATCAGGGGCCTTTGAACCCACAAATGCATCTTCACCGAGCGAGAGCCACACGTGTCCGATCACAGTTTTTATGAATATGAATGACATGAAAGTTGGTCCCCAATCTTCATATTTGAATTTTGGATTCTGGCTCATCGTAACTCTCTCACCCATCTTTAAAATAAGTTGCTTGGTCAAGCTTGGCGAAATAATATTCAGCAGAAAAAGTAACAGAGTTTGCAATATCGCAAATATTGCCATACATAGCGCTGATAAATAGACAAACAACTTCAAGAAAATCCTCTTCATTTGGCCTGACTGCACGAGTCTGTGAGACGGTCGTTTAAGGAAACAAAACGTCTCGAAGATGGTCTCTCCAACTCAGAATAGCCTACCACCTACCTACGTGGAGAATGAATAATAACACAAGGCGACACTTGGAACGATTGATCTGTCAATGTACGGGTCGATGAGTTACGTAGTAGGAATGTAGGACTGTGCCATATACCTATATAACTAGACCAAGCTACGCACTCTTTAAAGATGGCTTCCCCGTTCATTTCTATGAAAAATTATCGCTGGCGCAGTGAGGCCAGACCCCACCCCTCGCTCCTCGGCTTGAGACAACGACCCCGGTGGATGTTGGTGGTATTGCATTTCCGAATCGGTACCCGACTGGTCCGGTCGATTTTATTCTATTAACTCAAGTCAACATATCCAAAACGATCTCCCCCAATTATTTTTGTATATTCTCGAACCTGGCTCATACTATTATCTTTTTCATATAATATTTGTTGCTGATTTTTGCTAAGTTTGAAACCAATCCGAAATTGCTTAATTGCCCCATTTACTCAGGTACATGCTACTCCATTTACTTGCTTTCTCCAAGAAAAGTTGCCTGGAACTGTGCTCGCGGGTACGAACAGGGCACGAGCACAAATGGGATAGCCAATTGCCAATTTACCTGAATGAGCACAAGGAGAAGGGCTTGATCATTTACAGTTGCCTGCCCTCCTGTAGCCAGTTTTACAAATGGTTGCACATATACATGACGGTTGTTTATAGAGTTTATTTCCGTTATTTTAAAGAAGATTTAACAATTTTGTAATGAACAATAATATGTTCATGGCATGACAAGCGTAATTATAGCCTATTATAATTAGTGATATCGTGGCATGTGTCATTATAGATTGTTGACATAATTGTTCTTCTGGAGCAAAGTCGAAGATGAATAAATATAACCACAATATTGTTATGGTTATGCAACGTTATGTCAGTTAACACCACAGGGATGGCATTAACCATAACAGTAAGCTAACAGGAAAAGAACACTCATCATCATCATCATAATAATAGTAACATATATAGGCCTATTTAACTGGCTTTGCCGAGCTAGAAAAACGACAGAGCCAGATATTCAAGTTGACAGTTTCTTTAATCTGACACAATACTTAAGCAGTCATACTAAAAACACGAAGCAAAAAGAACAACGTATAGTGAGTCTGAGTCGTAACGTAGCCTTCGAAGTCTTTACTATCTCAAGCCTATCTCTCTATCTCTAATAGGGCCATTAAGACCATTAACCAAATTAATTAAAATTACTCTGTCTTACCCCTTACCCCTAGCACTTAATTTGGCGCGTTCCCGTGAGAGTAAGTGGTGTCCCAATACTCTTTTTGATTGAGGGCTAGGGCTAAGACGAAGGGGTAGGGTATACACCCCTTAAAACCAAGTGGGCTCGGGAGCTTAGTACTTGGGGTATGTGAAAACTGCGCTACATGCAACAATGGCGGACAGATCATCCAGAGAGTTCCATAAATGTAATATTTTCGGCTTAAATAATTGATTAAAAAATTAACACAGTCTTGTTTTGTGCTCTACACTGTCCTGTATATGTATTTGCAAGCATGTTCTTAATTGAAGATTAAGATTAATTAAAAATCGCTTGTTTGCTACGCTAACGTTACATTGCTGATTTGTACAACAGTCCCGCATTTTTCTGATTAGCCTTGAATGGACTCCATGCATGTCTACAGTTTTAATTAAACTCCATTAGCAGCGAATTTCAAACGAATTTCGTTTGATATCAGTGCATAACACTACTTGCTTTGAAGACATCGATATACGTAACCGTCGGCCAAAGACACGCTCTCCAAATGGAAAACAACATTACATTAGGTGTATTCGTATGCTAGCAAATCGTTACCAAAATTCAAATGCAAATGCATTTCCAGAAATGCATTTGCATTTTAAGAATGTGGCTGCATTATTTGACTCATAAATGAAATTAGTAATCAATCATCCTATTTGCATTTTAATTTTCTTCTTCAAGAGTGCTCAATCTTTCACTTAATTAAAATGAAAAAGAAATAGACATTTGAGATTTAATTTTCAAAACAAAAAAAATCAAAAAAAAAAATCAATTTGAAATGTAAAATGTGAAAATTAAAATGCATTTCCAGAAATTCATTTTCATTTTAACCCTTGTGTTATCTTCGGGTCATTCTGACCCATCAGTCATTGTGACCCACCGTCGTATTGCAACAGATTTACCGCATACAAAGACAAAGTGAAGCATTTTCTTTTAACAGCTAGGCTGTCTCAGACCCCCCACATTGCAAAGGTTAAAAGAAAATTATTTTAATTTGTTTTTGTATTGGGTAAAATTGGGTAAACACAACGCTGGTTCGTTATGAACCTTTGGGTTATGTGACCCGAAGGCAGCACGAGGGTTAAGAACGTGGCTGCAAAATCATGACCACAATTCAAATTCAAATGCATTTCCAGAAATGCATTTTCATTTTCAAGAACGTGGCTGCAAAATCGTGACCACAATTCAAATTCAAATGCATTTCCAGAAATGCATTTTCATTTTAAGAACGTGGCTGCAAAATCGTGACCACAATTCAAATTCAAATGCATTTCCAGAAATGCATTTTCATTTTAAGAACATGGCTGCAAAATCGTGACCACAATTCAAATTCAAATGCATTTGCAGAAATAAAATGAACGAAAAAGCATTCTGAGCGGCGCAGCAGAGTGACGTCAGTAGCCGCTCTTCTTCAGCTCCCTGCTGACCGAGCTACCCATCTTGTTCGGTAGGGGGCCGCACAAAAAATAATTAATAACATTATTTCCTTTGAATTGATTATCAGAGAGCCACTTAGCTAACAACTCGCTACCTAGTCAAAGTAAACTACCACCAAAAACATACATTTGATTTCTTTCAAATAATAAATAACTTTCCCATGATTAAATATAAGTCCTTGGTGGCCATGTGCCGCACTTTCACGTCATTCACCCATCCAGCCACAGCATATTGATAAACATCTGCACTCTTAAAAGCCTTCAAGCTATCCCCATTGTATGAGGAGGGTTATGTACAAGATAAATGTTTGTAGCTAGCTCTGTCATGGAAAGCCAATTGGGACAAGCCTGGGGCAGATAATAAGGAACCAAAGAAAACTGGGGGTAACAAATAGGCTAAGGATCGGAGCTTAAAATTAAGATTTTTTTCCGACATATCTCTGTCTCACTTTCTCATTGAAATCTGCAGTGTGGGCGGCCATACTGGGCGAGATCGGTAGTGCATATGGCGGCGGTCTGTTTGGAAGTGACGTATGTGGCATCTATGAATTAACTCAAAACGGAAAGGGTAGGTACAACACTTTCGTCGCTGATTGGATGCACGGACGGTAACTAACAGTAAATAAGAAATTGATAGACAGAAGTAGGCTACGAAACGCAATAATGACAGAGTAAAGGCTGAAATATGCTACTCCGTCTACGGATGGGCGGGCGGACGGATACGGACGGATAGACTTCGTTTATAGTTCTCCGTAGGCTGTGGGTGCTGAAAACAATTCACCGCCAAAAGAGTAGGTGGCGCTGCACTGCGATGCTAGCTAGGTTATCGAAAAGTCGGAGCAAATTTACGAATTAGCCATTTCATCAATAAAATAAGCACATTTTCAGCAACTACACTACCCATTTCTCGTCACATTTTAATTCAGATGCTGATTTACATGTACTGTTTAGCTGAAATATGAATTGTAAAAACTTACAGCAATTGCGGTCAAAGGATTCTGTTTGTCTTGTTGATCACGGCAACCCCGCCCTCACCCCTGACGCAAGCTGTTCTTAATACTGACCAATCAATGCCAGGGGGGTATCCGTAACTATCCGAAATTACGACGGATAGTTAGGAAATTCAGGAGGTGCACGTCGAGCTCTCCGGGGCTCTCCGAGGGCATTCCACGGAGACGAGGGCATTCCCATGTGTAAGTTTTTTGGAAAACAGAGTAGTATAATTTGGCCTTAATTCAGCCTTTACGGTACATGTCCACGACAGCGTTTTTTAACACTCTGCACCGCTTGCCTTCCCACAGTACACCAAGCTCGGGGGCGTGTTAGACAAGTTAATACAGAGTTGTAGTTCTCTAATGTCACTGTTGTAGTCATGGCCAAGCATGCAGACTTGGGTTAATGTACTCACAATATTGATCAAAATACCACTCAACCTGTCGTGTGTCGGCTGGGCTAGCGAGCTAACACTCGGAAGAAACTTATCGTGTGTGGATGCACACCCATAGCCTGGCTCTGCCCTCCTACGTATTCAATTTTGATTTTGCGTCTGTACTAGGTCTGGGAATTCAACACATAAATGTGTTTTCTCAAACCAATTTTTTGTAGGGCCAATCAGCGAACAGAGGGAGTGGCTGAGAACGATGACGTTGATGTCGTGTGCTAGTTTGAGTTGTAGTTCAGTAATGGCAGCGGGGAAAGATGCGAGCGAAGCCATTCATTCGGTCCGTTGTGGCAACGCTGCCGAATTTCCAAAAGTTAAAGCCGGAGCAAGAACAATCTTTGTTAAGTTTTGTTGGTGGCCATGATGTTGTGGCCCTCCTCCCCACAGGGTTCGGGAAAACTGGTTTTCCAGCTACGGCAGCTAGCTCCGTTACAGTAGTGGTGAAGGAGTTGGCTCAGGTGAACGCTAGTGATTGGTTATGGTAGATCAGAGTGGCTCTGGGCAGATCCAATAGTTTTAAACTTCAACAGAGTACCCGCCTTCAAGGAAGTTAACGCTTGTCAATGGAGTGATCCCAGACCCTCTGTACAAATTAAATGTATGAGGGTCTGGTTTGGACTAGGCTAACACACCCAGTCATGTTCAGAACAAAGCCACGTAATGTGACGAGACTGAATTTAAAGATAACATTAAAATAATAATGCATGGTGCAGGATTGCCGATGTTGTCAGTGTCCCTGGTGTGTTTTTTATACTTTAAAATTCAGTCTTGTCACATTACGTGACTTTGTTATGTGCATAGCTCTCTAGCCCAGCCAACAGACGACTGGTTGAATGACCGGTGGCGTGACATGTGGCCTACTTTAATCTTGCAATAGTAAAATATTGCTAAAAAGACCCAGAACCATTATATAGTATATAAAGTCATACATCTAGCCAGCGGATTTTTCATGTGTGTAAAAGTGGTAATTTGATTGATATTGTGAGTACATGAACCCAAGTCTGCATGCTTGGCCATGACTACAACAGTGATCTTAGAGAACTACAACGCTGTATTAACTTTACCACGCTCTCGAGCGTGGTGTAGCCTACTGTTGGAAGGCAAGCGGTGCAGAGCGTTAAAAAACGCTGTAGTGGACACAAAGCTTGACTGCTGACTCCATCTCTCTTCACTAAAATGCCCCACCATTACAGTACTGTAAGAGCCAAATAATCTAAATTGAATATTTGTGTTTTGTATATATTTGTGTTTGATTTCATATACAAAATGAGTAGCACAAAAGTTCATTTGATGGAGCCTACAGACTTTTTTGCCTCTGTGTAGCCTGTCTGTCAAGGGTCACGTGAAGAAGGTTTTAAAAGTATATTTGAATGTTGGTCGTTAAGTGGCATGATTATATTATTTGTAGTATGGAAGACACTTCATGTCATTAAACTATATAAGGCTAGGAAGAAGTGCATGAGAGTGAGAATAAACTGCTGCAAACAGGATCTGATCCTGGTGAGACACAGGAGAAGCCCAGACAGAATGCTCTCACATACTTGTTAGGATTAAGTCCAATGCCTGCCAATGTATAACAATTGAGCACAACTTCTAGGTAGTTAACTTTTAATATTTGTTTTGGCTGGAGGTTAATTAACATGTATAACCTTTAATTAGCTATGGCTTGCATGGTGTGAAAGACAAAAGCTATGGCCTGACAGCATGTACGAGTGGTGTACACAAGAATAGCATTAGTGGTTTCAAATCACAAGTAGCCTACCGTTCATTTTTGGTGCGGCGTTTATTCGAAGGCAGCATTTATTCGAGGGCGGCGTTTAATTAGTAAGAGAAATTGAATTGAATTGTAGCTGCAGGGCTGCTACAATTCGTTGCTGACATTGTGACCAATGAATCATGCAGCTAAAAACGCAGGTTTCATTTAATACCGCTGACCTCCTTGTCTATTTGTTTGTTTATGAGTGCGGCAACTCCCTTTCTTATTGGCTATTAATTAGGTGTGCGTTGGTAGTACAACTGTCTCAAATACAAGTGTTCTACATTGTGTAGAAATCTGAAGCAGCATGCCTAAACGTTCATACACGTTAGCTTTCAAACAGAACCAATTAAATAATTGGCCAAGCCATAGATCTTTTTGGTGCAGCGTTTATTTGAGGGTGGCGTTTATTCGAACAAATACGGTAAATAAATTTTTGAATACTGTCTGAAAATGTTACGGTGTGTGGTGGGGTAGGACCCAAATGCAGTAGAGTTTAAAAAAACACTCAACGAGACACAGGTGAAGACAATGACAGACACAGGGAAACAATAAGGCATGGCAAAACCAAAAACAACAAGGGGGGCACAGCTGTGGCCGTAACAGTAACCCCCTCTCAAGGGGCCTCACCGGACGTCCCACCATGAACACAAGGCAGGGTAGCGGGTTGGAGCAGGTCTGGGGGACGGCCAAGGCGGAGAGCCCAGGGTCGGGGCAGGTCCGGGGGGCGACCCGGAGGCAGGGCCGAGGGTCGGGGCAGGTCTGGCGGATGGCTCTGAGGCAGGGACCAAGGTCGGGGCAGGTACAGGGGGCAACCCGGAGGTAGGGCCGATGGTCGGGGAAGGTGTGGGGGACGAACCAGGGGCAGGACTGGCCCAGGAGACAGCGGAGAGGCCACGGACGACCCAGGAATCCTCTGGAGGAGGAGGGGGTGGCAGCCAAGACTCCTCTTGCAGGACTTTTTTGTTCCCCATGAGGAAAAAGGCATACCAATTTTAAGGCATTTTGGAGTAATGGGGTACAGGGGAAATCAAGTAGGCGTGTCTTATAGCGCCATTTATGGGCGTACGTGGGCCATTAGCGGTCTGGGAGTAGTGAGTGACCTGTTGTATCATTGGACCAAATTTGAATTTTTTTTGAATTAATAGGAATACTAACATAAACAATAGGTTCCCTCCTACCAGAAGAACCCTAAAAACTGTCATTGTGAAAAATAGCTTTCATTTTAACACAAGCTTATTCCCAAATTGTTAAAGGAAAATTGTGTTATTTCAATTTGAAACCAAATGAACACATCATTAGTCAAAGTGCTAAGCCCTGTAGCGCTGTAACATGTCCACTAGATGGTACCATATACCTAAACAATTGAGTATTTGATAGAGACAGTTGGTCCACTGTGAACTTCAAATTTTCTTTTAAAAATGAATATATTTGGACTCATATCATTGTCACGCTACATACCATGTAGCCTTTTCCACCAAAAATGTGCCTGCATGTTAGCACATTAGGTTATACACAGCATTTTCTTTTCCTTTACTTTATGGTAATTCTAACACTGTTAAGGGAGGATATGAAATTACTTGAAATACATTTTTTCCTTGTAAAAAGCCTATATTGTAGCCACTGCCCCCCCCCCCCCCCACCCCACACACACACACACAGTTTCTTTTTATAAGGTGAGTGCAGTCAAGAATTAAAGAGGACTGAATTTCAAATTCTGGTCCATCGGTGATATTTTTTCAGATACATTTAGATATTGACGTCTGTTGGGATACCCGAGCAACAGCGTGCTTTAAATGAGCCTGCATGAGCCAAGATGGTCTCACATCTGTTACTGGGTTAAACGGTGTATTTGTTTCAGAAGTCATTCACATTCAACTTTCATAATTATGTGGTCTATTGGTTGACATGCATTTTAAAGAGCATAGGCTGCTTATACAATGACACACTATAAATTTAACATGATACATTTGAGTTATAACACGTTTAAATTAGGATCCAGCAGGCATTGTTCGAGGTACTCATTGTCAACGAAATTCACTGTGTGATAGACTTATAGACCATATAAGACTAAGCCTACTACAACCATGCTGTTTCACGTGTGAGTTTCACCATTTAAATATATCCCTATGCATACATTTTCAATGTTTTTGTTTTTTCCTCAAAATACAAAGTAGGCTATTTTCAACCATATTCGGTTAACACCGTACATAGCCTTTACCTGTCAAAACCTGATCAAATTACGTTTCCCCGATGTCCGTTAAATCACTCACTAGTAATTAATCCCACGTAATTAATAATGTCAATTGGGCATGAGGCATATGTTCAATATTCCATTAGGCTACCTATTTTAAATAGCCTGCCCACAACTTTCTGAAACTCAGCACTCCTAAACTTCAACATGTACACTACATCAGGACAGATTTTCTGACCCCTAACAGGGATGTTACGGGATGTCACATACACACTATGTATGCATCCACATAGCCGAGGCCCTAGGCTACCTCTGATATTCGCTCAATGCTCCCATTGGTGCAGAGAGGCATTCATTAAAAAACTCGCGACTCAGTGGATGTATCAGATGTCAATCAGAGCGAAGATGCGCGTCTTGGATGCTGAGATGTGATAACCCCCAAAGCTTACTAGTTTAGAATCAGGGTCAACGATGCTGTTGAGGATTAATACATCTGAACATTTACACGAACATGCTAGTCTACAGAGCCTTCAGGTTTTCTCAATTTCTTCTAGTTTGACAAGGTAAGCGCAATGAAGAACATATCCAAGAGTGGGGATTGGGGTTCAGTGCCTGGTCCATCTGGGAAATCGTTTCAATCAATGTTGAAGCTAAATAATCACGTTTAGCTTATACGACATTTACGACATCAAGTTAACCTTGCCATGACATGCTTTGACCCCTCAAATGTGCTGACGGGGGTGTGTGAATTTGTCTCCGAACGCAGGTAAATGTGAGGAGAGCGTGCACAACTGAGGTTTCAATGCAGAAGTCTTCAGCGCTCATCGAAATGGTCAGTCACTGTCAACCCCCAGCGTTTACAGATTTCACGGGACTGACCCTCTCCATGTACAGCAGTAAATCGGAAATGTGTGCAAGACGCGTCGGCAACGATGGTTTTGGACTTCAAACGTGCCTGAGACCAAATCATTTGGGTCAGATGCAGTATCCTAGTCCAAAGCGACTCGTCGTGTCGGAGGAGCGCTACGGAACTCAAGAAAAAGCGCATTTGACAGCAAAGGCTCACCGCGTGGGCTTCTCCTTGCCACCGGGACAAGGTAAGCCTGAACCATAATTCGGTTTGAACTTTTATAGCCTTTTATTGACGCATTTAATGAAGTATTTCCCGGCTTTGTGAGAAGAGTTTTCGAATAGGCTAGGCTATGTTATCCGAAGTTTTGGTTAGGCATTCACACATGATATGAAAACCATGTTTATGTTATCATTGCTCTCCCTCTTCCTCAATGTTGGGAACATGTGGCATCTGTGTTTCTGCGTTTGATCCAATCATGCTATTATTGCCAAAACCTTGTATGCTTGTAGTTGATAATGTGCCTTAGTTAGAACTGAAATATATCCTTGCCAGTTACATAAAACACACCAGTCAATGTCATATCAACTAGGCTATATATAATGACTGTGATTAGTGACAACAACAGTGGACATCAACAAATATGACTACACTCAGGTTATACGGCCTGTGTTTAAAATGCTCTTCAGCAGTCCATAATCTTTGTTCCTTACGCATACCTTTATTCTTTTTTCTCACAAGACATAACCAAGTAATAATTGTCACAAAGGGCTTTAGATGATAACTAAACCCAACATATGTCATATCAAGTCATTGGGTTTGTATAATCTTTTTAAATTACCCTAACATTTGATGGAGGTTACCTGTTATGCTCAACAAATAATACTAGATAATTTCTCTGTGGGCTCTGTGGATGCCTGCTTGAGTTGTTAAAACAATCAACAAACAAAAAAACCCTGTGCCCTGACTATGGAAAACAGAATAGTCTGGTTGTCTTTGAGAAAGCCTCATACATCCTGTTTAGATAGTGTTGTTGAGCAGGAGAGAGGGCGGAGGTAATTACTTGCCCATACTAAATTATGATTATACAGAACTGACTTTTATATTAGCAATCATCCTCTCACAAAAAGAGGCTCAAAGGATTTGATTATTGTTTCTTCTTGCCAAATACGAACCATATGTGTCTCAATGTGTTTTTGCATTCATGAGAACTTTGGAACACATCGCCATCATTCCAAACCACCATGAATAATCTCATTGTCTTTATAGTGCTTTTGAACCTTCTCTCATAGAATTACAGAAATGCAATAGATATTTGAATGGTTGAGGATTCAGTCATTTTCTTAGTTAAGATTAACGTTCCTGTTAACTTTGAACTTTTTCTGCAAACTGAAAGGCACAGTGAAATAATCCTGTCAAAAGAATTTGACAGGATTGTACAGTTTTGTGCACAGGTTAGTCCACTTTTGTACTGTATATTGGGAAATTAAGAGGGGGAAAGGCATTGACTAATCGTGTCAAATTAGGTCCTGTTATATGTAACAGAGGTACAGATACAACCAACACATCCTTCTCTTTCAAGCAAATTTTGTATTCACTGATGTATAATCTGTTGAGTTTTTGTATATGTTGCAATTCACATGGGAATTTTGGGATTCAATATGCCAAATGTCTGGGATACGTTTTTCCATTCACAGTTCAGACGCCTTCCATTGAAATGCACTAATTGCAGGTCTTTCTCAAGTGTTTTTTTGGCTTGCTAGCAGAATCAAGTGCATCCAAATGATCCATAGGACTCATCAGGGTTTTGTTTTGTGTTCATTTCAGTGATATTGTCTCATGCTCATCTCTATGGCTTGGCCAAGGACTCAAGCTGAACATTTGATTTATGTATTAAAGCACTTCCAAAACATATAAGTAGTCAGGAGTCTACTTAAGGAGTCAGGTGGCTGAGCGGTTAGGGAATCGAGCTAGTAATCAGAAGGTTGCTCGTTCGATTCCCCGGCAGTGCAAAATTACGTTGTGTCCTTGGGCAAGGCACTTCACCCTACTTGCCTCGGGGGAATGTCCCTGTACTTACTCTAAGTCGCTCTGGATAAGAGCGTCTGCTAAAATGACTAAATATAAAATAGCATCTTTCCTCACAGAAGTGAATCATTGGAATAAGAACATCCAAGCTTTTGATGCATGGATGTTCCTCTGACCTTACTGGCTTTACATGTTCTTAATTCCACGTATGTATGTAATTGCATGAAAGACTGGAGGTTAGTTGATTTTCTATTATTACTATTTATTCTTCATAATTTAAGTATACAATACACAATACAGAACACATTTTTCATACTCCTTAACCTTAAATCTTTCTGTATCCTTAAAAAAAAAGAAAAAGCTTTGTATAGTTAATGTATGATTTTTAACCATGATGCTGAGTGACTGATCTTCAAAACTAAGTGACAGCTAAAATTATATTCACTTTAAATAGTGCATCACGGTAGAAAACTTTGAGTTTAATTCCAACTTTAGTGGTTCTGTGCATATAAATACTTAAAATGTGCTCATCAAATTAGATATGTTTGTAAACAATTATCTTTAAATGTTTAATAAACGCTATGTAGTCTGTGTAGCTGTGTAGTCAACTCTGAACAGGTAAGTTGTAATCTTAGTTGTAATCTTACATTAATAGATTTCCTAATAAGTATAAGTCTGTGAGGGTACAGTAAGTGTGAACCAGAGCTAGGCTGGGTAAGGTTAAGTGGTGCCTCCTTCTACCATGATAAAAATGTCTGGACAGTTTGAAATCATGATGAAAACTGTTCAGATGAATCTAAAATACACATTTTATTCAAACAATCTTGAAAACAGTAGATTCAGTGATGTATGCATGTAAGTTCTTAGTGGTGTAAACAGAAAACCGTAATCAAACTTAGGTTATTCAAATGTTTTTTTATTTTTATGGAAGGGATGTGTGGTCTTTTAGGTACTGCTCTGACTAAGGGGAACAGTCAGAAGTTGATCATCTCTACCATGAGTCTCCTGAATTCTAAATATTAGTGCCCACTAGCAACAAAAATATTTAGTTTGCTAAGGAATATGTTTGGATGATGTTGAGTGAATGCATTAAGTGTGTATCTTAGCATCACTTGATACTTTACTAAAATTCCTCCTGGCTGAAATTTGTTAAGATTATTCAAGGAAAATTTTCTAATTAGCTGTGTGCTGGAACCCTCTGCTCTCTCTCTTTCATAAATGCTCAAGTAGTCTGTTGATTCAGCTTGTGAAAAGATGAGTAATTCATTTAGGAGTGAGTTCTTGTCGTGACTATTGACGTGTCTATTGCAACTTTCTTTCCTTGCGCACACACCCACCACACACACACACACACACACACACACACACACACACACACACACACACACACACACACACACACACACACACACACACACACACACACACACACACACACACACACACACACACACACACACACACACACACACTTACTCTGTTTGGAGACTGTGCATAATGTGGCACTGGCATCCATGTTGAATTCCCCAAAACTGACTTAGTTTCCTGTGTTTTCCCTAGCAGACAACTATGCCTCTCAGAAAAAGGAGTGATAATGTGAGTGTTATGGGAAACAGCCGACTGTAACAGTGCTGCCTTTAAGTTGCTACTGTGTCAGAAGTGCTTCACAACCCTATTGCTATCCCCTGTACTTAACTCCTCTAAACTTCTGATGGACAAACATTGCATTCAAGAGTGCTACTCTGGATTCTGATGAAACAAGGGAAACCTGATTGCCACAATCAAACCTCAAAGACAAAGGTTGCAGCACCTCGTCTAGGTTTTATATCACAACAATTCTTCAACATTTTAGCACTTAGGTGTTTTTCCAGGCATCCACCACTGTTATAACTGCCACACAAATACAGCCTGGATTTAAGACAGATGCAAAAACAAGCATGATATTGACCCAATATGGACTTTATCTTTGCGGCCTTCACACCACCAAGTTTTTCCCAGGATTTGGCTCCCCAGCCTACTCCTGTATGTGATTCGCATTACCTCAACCGTGAGGCATGGGTAAATGTGTCGGTGCAGCCAGATCTGTGGGAAGGGTGTAGTGTAGCAAAGGTTGTATAGGGTGGTGGTGTAATGTTTGCAGCATGTTCCACTGATTCATAAAGCCCCATCGATGATAGTCTGGTTGTGGTATTCCAGTAAACCTCAGTCTGGCTGAGAATGAGAAGAGGGAATGCTGGGTAATTGACTGAGAGCATTTCCTGAGTCACAGAGAAAGAGGAAAAAAGAGCAAGTCTGGCAACTTGGAGGGTTGAATCAGCTCACTCCAATAGAGGATTACTCATGACGTCTGTGGAAATCAAAGATGTTCTGAGATGAAGAAAACGTGTTGCAGGCATTGACTCAGATAAACAAAATATGATAAAATAAGGTGAGATTGGCGATGACACCGCAATTCAGCATTTGAGCTTTTTTAGAATTCTAATTTCATAAGTATGCTCTGAAGAAGTTAGTAGACTTGTTTTATGTGATGAATTGAAGGGAAAGACACTCCTCTCTATCACTTAAATGTTGTAGTTTGATCAAGTTCAAATGTTTGATGATTGTGGTATGATTGCATGACGTTGTAACCAAAGGAATTTTCACTTTCAAGAGCATGAGCTCCTTGCCAATGAAACCCAAACTGTTAATCTGCTGTGTCGAAATATTTTAGGAATACCAGAGGAAATTTGCTTTGGATTTGGAAAAAATTGTATTGGCTCAGATGTGTCCACATAAAATGTATTTATAGCCCGAACCTTATCTTGAGAATCTCTCATGTAAAGGTTTACCCACTCTTCCCTTTCCTTTTTGTCATTGCATATTGAATTTGTCTATCATGTGAAATCAATCTGCTTGTATTGCCTGAACTATTTCACAGACAGTAGAGATTATAGGTGCTGTCTGTACCACTTTCTACAACAGTTTTTTCCTTCACTCCCATCCTCGCTAACCTCCCCTCCCCTCTCCTGTACCATGGGACACATGCCACATTTAACCGCACTCTCTGTAGAGCCCGTATTACTCATGCATTTTCAGACGGCAGCGTCTGCAGACCTCTCTGTATGGGACTTAGCGCACGGGTGGCTTTTTGATTTACATCTCGGCTGTGGCACTTGCTGTTCTTGGCTCCGTGTTAGCTTGTTTCATCAAAGAAAAATCTGCTGGGCTCCGTGGCAGTCAGATGAGCGCCTATCGCTCCTCTGGCCCGTGGATGGTGGACCTGCCCAACTCGCAGCAGAGAGCGAGGGAGAGGGAGGAGAAGAAGAGGGCTAAAAGAAGAGAGAGAGAGATACAGAGAGGGGTGGGCGTATGGCGAGAGAAAGGGAGGATAGGGTTGGAGATCAGTTCAGTTTACCTTTTTTTACCTGGACAATGTGCTTTGACAATGAGAGATGGCTGCGTTTCCTATATAAGACTCTTAACCCTCTGCTGTTTTTTTACTCAATCAAGTGACTTAACCAAGACTTATACTATGTACACAGTAGCAGCTTTATACTAACCAAGCCAGTGTCACATCACCAAAAACAGAGAGCAGCAACTTGTTCAGGTTGCAAAGACACAGAGAGCTTGACTCTGTTGTGGTTGGTGTCTGAAACAGTGTTTTTACAAGACCGAGCATGCCAGAGACCACTCACTAGGCCAATCAGCTACTGGCTTCATCTGACTGGTCAAAAACAAACGGGCTAGCATGAAACTCTCCAAGCTGGTTTATGCCTTCATTAGCAGGGGGGAGAAATCAGCCAAAAGGCTAAATTTTATCCTCTCTGTTGTTCCCTCTGCATTTGTGCCAGGAAGCTGCCATGGGGCAGTGCCCAGCCAGCAGACAAGCCGATTGGCTGGCCCATTCCCAGAGGACTATGAAAGACATTATAAAGTCTAATAGTGCAGTTTATAGATTTTATTACTGCTCGTTAATAAAAGCCCCAGCATTCTGAAAGAATTAGTTATTCTCTTGTCCTCAGCAATCCAATCCAGCCCTGTGCGATATCACATTACAGTCCAAGCTTTTCCTTGGGCTAATAACTGCTCATGAGCAAGCCCTACAACTGAATTAGGTTTGTTTAGAGTAGAAACTTTTGAAATTCAAGGAAAAATTATTTCGCAATGCTTGTGAACAAATAGGGCCATCATCCATCAATAACTGAAAAAATACTGTATTCTTTCTTTGGAGAGATATCTAATACATTATATTTACTTCACACAATGGTGCAGTGTTACTGCTGATTAAAGTGTGTCTTACACTGTCACCCACTAGGATTCCTACTTTGTTTGGGTATTTATTGTTTATTTGGGTATTATTTGTCTGCACAACATTTCTACAATCTGAAGTGTCAGGTGCATGTGTGTCTTGTGTGTCATGTGGGTCCTCATAGCTCCTTTTGTTATGGGTATTCTAGACGTGCTGCACTACACAGGACGTATATGTTCCGAGGAAGTAGCGGATTACAGGGGAGTGGGGTTAGTGCCATGTTCAGGTTAATCCCTACAGTAGACTGCAAGCTGGGACCTGGGAGCAGGGCCAGACCAAAGCTGGATGTTAATAAAGTTCTGAGGATCCATGCCAGTGTTGTGATCTCCCAGAATGCTCTAGGTTATTTTTACAGACTTCAATTATATTTGAAATGAGAGGCGGCTGTTCACTAGGTTCATGTTAGAGTTGGGAGATTCTATACGCGATAAGGGATGCAATTTCCCACAATAGATTGTAATATAATTCTTTGTGTAGTCTCTTTACTTTCCCATTGCCTGGGAATTGTAGCCAGGGAAACCTCATATCTTCTTATGTGCTTGAACCATTCACTTCAAACTGAAGCTGTATTGTCCAGGCCATTTGAGACAGAGATATGTACCGTATGGGAACAAATTTGTCGGACATTCTTTTTTTATGACAGTGTTTAGTGCCATATGACAACACTCAATGGAGTGAATCATGAAATGAGAGATGATTTTTTTAAGTGAGGTTGCAGTCTGGATTTCTAAAGATGAAGGGTTGATCTTATTCACCACGTCCCTCATCTCATTGGTTGCATAGCATATCATTTGTCATTTGGTCACAGTTCAATTCTTTACAATAATGATTTGTATATATCCCTTTGCATTTTTCCTACCTGTGAAGTAATTGTCTAAGAGCCGTTAACCATCTAGACAATAATGGGACCACAACTTTTCATATTGTGCATTGTGTAGGGGGTCAGATGGCTGAGCGGTTAGGGAATCGGTCTATTAATCAGAAGGTTGCCGGTTCGATTTCGGGCCGTGTAAATGACGTTGTGTCCTTGGGCAAGGCACTTCACCCTACTTGCCTCGTGGGAATGTCCCTGCACTTACTGTAAGTCGCTCTGGATAAGAGCGTCTGCTAAATGACTAAATGTATTCATATAAAGTGTAATATCTTGTCTGTACCTCTTTGTATACTTACTAAACAGCTCAGCTGTCAGTTGATTTAAAAAAGCTACTTAATAAAAATATTGTGTTGGACACTTAAGAACTTTTAGCAGTTTACCATTGGTAGATATAGCTGGAAGCTGGGATGTGAATAATGTGTTTGTATGAGTGCATTTGTATAGTAATGAAGTGAAGAGCAGAATAGAGTATAGGGGATGGACAGTTCCAGAGGTAAATGTGCACTGCACATGTGTGTGTGAATGTAAGTGTATTGTATTGTGCTTCTCATAGGAATAACACATATCTGAATCAAAGAGATTTGAAAAAAGCTTGATCCTACACAGGCGGTGGTGGTGGTGGGGGAGCACAAAATGAGAGGCTGGTACGGTGGGGTGAGGTGGAGGGATGGTGTCGCTTATGGCTCATTCTGGCCATAGCGAATGTAGAAAAGAAAACAATCTCAAACTAATAGGAACCAGGTCATTTGAGTGTCCTTTTTGGCTTAATGTTTACGGCCCATTCCCCCCAGCTCCGTGTGTAACGTTTATGACGGAGGTATGGCCCATCGAGAGAAGCTGTACACCATATAACGGATTTGCTGGGATTCCTGGATCCACAAAAAAAAAATGAGCATAGGCCTCCATTTAAACCTATACACGCAACAGGAAAGTATTCTTATATATCACTTGGAGTTTTTGACATGAATATTTCAGAAAAATATTGGCGTCCACCCCAGTATGTGTTCACTGAACCAGAGTCATAGATTTAGAAAAAAAACTGGAGGGAAACTTTTTTTTTTCACTTTATGCTTATCTTTGGACCTTAAAAAGTGATCTCACAGCACATGTTGACTGATGCTGATAAAAAAAAAATTAGGCTTGTTGAGCCTAGTATTGACATCAATCTAATAGCGGAGCTTTTAAAACAGTAATCAAGTTCGGCAGTTAAGGCTCTGACAGCCAGGTGCTGAGTAGTTGGCCCTGATCCCTGCCACGTCCGCCAATTGGAAAAGGCTTTGCAGAATTTATCTGCACCGCTTTTCCCTTGACAAATTATTTCATTGTTCCCGCACAGTTGGTTTTCATTTAGTCTCTTGGCTAATGATGGACTCCATGATCATGTCGACTATTCTTACAGTTTTTTTCAGCATATGTACCCAAACTAAGACCGTTCAAATCTCACAGCACATCCCTGTGGTCTCCATAAACATGGAATGCGAAAAACGAAAACTGGCATAGCTCCTTTTACAACAGAATTGAATCCTGATAGTGTTCTACTCTGGGATCTCAATCCCTTCTTCAGTAGCATGACACGGGCACTAAGTGTCAAACCAGGTAACGTGACATGAGGGCACAGCCCCTTCTGTGAGACCGTGCGTGACCCACTCACACAGACAACACAGAAACACACAGAAACATACATAAAATCACACACACACACACACACATACACACATTTTACCAAAAACCATGATCACATTACAAACTTGTACTTCGTGTGTACTCGTAGCAGACAGCTTGTGTGCCACAGATGGGAAAGATAGAGGTGGAACTTCTTGCCTTTCCTCGTCCTCTTGCTGCACTCTATCTGACCTGGCCTCACTACATCAGGCCTAGGCTGCTAATCTCTTACAAATGCTGGGAGTCTCCATGGCCAGGCCTTCTCTGAGACAGCTCAGTCAAAACAGCCCGGTGCTCCTGAACAGGCCTTTGACGGACCCAATTTAAACACTGACCAACTAACAAATACCTGCTGCTTGTTCTACAGAATTACGCTGCACGGAACTATCAAACGGATACATAGAGTTTGACAGTGTGTTTGCTGTTCCAGCAAGTAACATAGACTTACTGTG
Organism: Osmerus mordax; assembly: GCF_038355195.1. Classification (NCBI taxonomy): domain Eukaryota; kingdom Metazoa; phylum Chordata; class Actinopteri; order Osmeriformes; family Osmeridae; genus Osmerus; species Osmerus mordax. The sequence continues at coordinate 4,300,130 of NC_090076.1, read as the reverse complement.
TAACTGTTTATCCAGGCAGTACTGTAAGTACTGTCTGAGACACTGGAGATTCACAAAAATATTACTTGAAGTGAAAAATATCTTTGAGTTTTTAATTTTGAAAGAACTATCTAGCTTATTGTTCAATATAAAGGTTGAACATGTGGATAATGCTTCTTACATTTGTCCATAGCTCATGACGGCTACTTAAAATAAATAGGAAGCTAAATGGATTTATAAGTTACTTCCCACTGATTTCCTTTGACATATTACAACAAAATGTAGGCTTTGTTTGAAGAAATAGACCTTAATAATCCCCTTTAGTCTCATTTTAGGTTTAATTTTAGCAAACTTTCGAATCCACGTTTATTTTGCCCACCAGTGAAAGAAAGCTCTTGGGTTTTCAAATTGAACATTGACCGTTAGAAACATGTTTTTCATTCCACATGAGAACACTCTTAACCACACAGCTCTGAAGAGACTCTTGCTGGTTTTCTCATACGCTGTCATTGTTTACACCACGGGGTTAGCCACATCTTCCGACAACTTTGGCTTTCTAATGAACTCTATACAGCTTCGGTCCTTCTCCAGGCTCAAACACAGAGTTGGCCTTAGAACATGGGGCTGTAACTTTGTATCAAACCTAACAATTTACTTCTAAACTTGTTCCCCTCTTCTGTAAAAAGTTTCTGGAATGGTACAGGTATGGTTGAAGTATTCATAGTAAGATTGACAGTAATTGAATTATAAAGAGTATTCAAGGAACGTGAATGGTGATGTAAAATCTATTAATCTCCTGGGTTGGAGTTAGGTTTAGCTTCTGACATGTTCTTGATCATTTTGATGCACAGAAGGAGATGTCTTACCCTGATACTCTTCACTGCACTCTTAATTTAGGAACAATAAATATTTTGTGATTTATTTTAAGGAACACAGTCAGTATTGTTCTTAAAAATAATGCTGAAAAGAAGAAGCATGCTGGGATATTAAATGAAAGAGATGGTGAAAAAATAATCATGTTGCCAAGTGCGTATGTTGAAAGCAGATACAATGTGGTTTAAGGCCTTTAAAATAGGTAGTTTACAGAAAAAAAGCACAAAACATTTAGTGTTTATCTAAAAACCATAACCTTCAGTAAAAATCAACAAATCTTGCATCATAGATATTGTAGCACTAGCTGTAAATCTAAATGCCCAATAAGCTAGAGACCACATTTTACAAGACTGGTCCTGGTCATTTAACATGAAAATATGGCTAATCTGGTCACTTTAAAGATGCCAGTCTTCTACAAGCTTCACAGGCTGAAGGGATGCCAGCAAGAAAGTCGGCGAAGCTTCAGGATATGTACACTAGACCATGCCAAGGAACACTCATTTAGCAGCACAAAAAGACTTGCCCTAATGTCAACCAAACATTTTCTGCATGTTTATGTAAGGGATGATGTAAAACGGTGAGAATTTATATATCACATAAAACATTTCTTTTAAGATCGCATCTCTCCTTTTTTTTACATGTAAGGAAACAAACATTTGCATTTCAAAGTTTTTCAAATAAAAATAAATGAAAAGCAAACTCCTTTATGGGTTTGGAGTCGTTATTGGAAAACAGTTCAGGGATGAAATGAATATTTTTTATGGTTCGTAAAAGAGCTTCACAATGAATGCCAGGTAATGTGAAAGACTTGACACATGGTACGGCCCTAAGCCCTTGGAGGATTCCTCCCCACTCAGCCCCTAAAACTCGCTCGCCATGCAGAGCCAAACACCACAGATGGTAAAGATGGAGTGATTCAAATTAAGAATAATGATTTCTTTATTTCTATTCATTATCGTCTGCCTCTGCTGCCTGTCACCACAATATAATCTCCCACCCGACCAAAATGCTGTTAAACATAAGCCTCTTGGCTGATGTTTCCATCTATCCACACATTATGAAGGCAATATTCCTGACAATCTACCTCAGCTGTTGGTGTCATATTGTTTTCAACTGCCTTGTACTATTACAGTAGTTAATACTTTGAAGTAAATTCACCTAGCAGATAAACAGATTAGTCTCCTGTAAATAGAGATAGTCCAAATAGTCCAGGTCTCATCTCAGCCATGTTCTGTGTTTTTTGGGACCTGACCCACAGATTGTCCATTGGGAAGAGTGTTGTGAGAGCAAAAATCATAACAAAAGAGGTCTTATTACAGCCCTCAAATAAGAGAAGGGAAAACATGAGAAGCTTTAATGCCTGGACATCCAAATGCTTACATAGTGAGAATATATATGCTCGTAAAGCTCTTTGATGGTGGCCCTGTCTTTTCTAGTGTGCGGTGCCGTTGTCTGTATAAATAGTTGTACATTGAACCCCCACTACGCAAGATTGAATGTGTTTCCATAGGTGTCGGTAGGTATCATTTAACTTTTTTCATTGGCCGCTCCAACCCTCAAATCCCCAAACATCGGGGTTCCTGAGTCATGCCATCATTTCTCAAGCAGTTTCCCACCATGTGTTCTTCTTGCGTGTGCAGTCCGAACAAAGTCTGGACACTCCCCTCCTCCTGTCCCCTGCATCAGGAGGCTCTGTTTGATGTGCAATGATATATAGTGTCTGGTAAACTGTCCTTCTCTGGTTACTTGGTGTGTGTGTGTGAGAGTGTGTTTGTGGGTTAGAGGTGAGCTCCAAGAGCAAAAACTTTTGGTGAGAGACGACTCCTCACATGATAAAAAGGAAAAAAAGTATCATTCACTTCCCTTGGTATGTGAGGTTTGAAAGTCAACACTGGTTTACAGAGTGGAAAAACGCATTGCCCCCTTCGTATTTATTCTCCATTATAAAGATACAATGTAACTGTTACATCTGTTTAACATTCTGAATAGAGAACGGTCCAGAAAATATGAGGTTAATTTTCCCATTACATTTACATTTATTAATTTAGCAGACACTTTTATCCAAAGCGACTTCCAAGAGAGAGCATTACAAAAGTGCATAGGTCAGAGATCATAAACAACGAGATCACCTCAAAAACAATGCGGCTAGCCAAAACATGAAGCATACATTGTGAAAAGCAAATAAGTGCCAATGGGAAGAAACATAAGAGGATGTAGTTAAACAAGTTACAATTACACAACATGAACCTCAAAAGTGCAAGAGCGTACCTGTAGGAAAGCAAGCAACAATAATATACTTCACAGCTAGTACAAGAAGTTAAATCAGTTACAACTAACCAACAAGAGCAACAAGTCCCTCAAAAAGAGTCATTGTGTTCCTGGAGGAAACATCAAGTCCAGCAAGTCATTCCTAAGTACCGTTGTACTCCCGGAACAAGTGCGTCTTGAGCCTTTTCTTGAAGGTGGGGAGACAGTCGGTGTCTCTGATGGAAGTGGGGAGGTGATTCCACCATTGGGGGGCCAGACAGGAGAAGAGCTTGGGTTTGGAGCGGGTGCTCTTGAGAGGTGGGACCACCAGACGGTTGTCGGAATAAGACCGTAGGTGGCGGGTGGCGGTGTAAGGCTGGAGGAGAGACTTGATGTAATCGGGTGCAGTCCCGTTTACCGCTTGGAAGGTCAGTACCAGGGTCTCCATTAGGGGCAAGGGTGTCCCTTTCCAGATGTATGATATTTACTCATACAACAACAGAAGTGTACATTTAACCACCTCACTTGTGTTTATGTGTAAACCATATCCAGAATAGTCTGCCATCTTTGTTGCTCATGAATTGTGTGCAACTAGACAGGGAGGGAATAGTCTCCAGGTGGGAGGGAGGTATGGGAGGGGACAGTTAGAGAGAAGATTATACAGCACTCCCACTTTACCACAGCATGGAGAGACCAGGAGCAGGGCTCTGGCTGTCCATGTGTCATGCATTCTCCTCAGTTGTAAAATTACATTTGTTACGAGGACATGCTTGGGGATTAAGTTCCTATGTTTAAGCAGATCGTTTTACTCTATGTTCTGAGATCTGAGGGCATGGAAAATGGTGACATGAAACAACAAAAATAATCAAATCAAAATAAAAGCTTCCTTCTCTGCCTCTGCTGTCAAAGCAAATTGTGTCCTTTTTTTTAAACTCACTTTCCTCAAAGGGAAACTTTTGGGCCAAGTCACCCCCCTAATCATCTTGACTAATACTCTCTTTCTCGTGCCAAAACGTGGAGGAACATTGCCACAACCATAGCCGGAAACGTAAAAACTAAGCCGTTACTATGCATGCTTTGAACATATCCCACTCATGGAAGCATTCCACTATTCCTTCTCCACTAAAATATAACAAAAATAGGAAGTGAAATATGATTCCTGTCTTTGTTCTCTATGTTCCCATATGGTTTTGCGCTTTTTAATAACAAGCATCCCCTCTAAGATTCACCGAAGGCTTTTCACTGTGTGCACAGTAAGTAAAATCTTTTATAAAGGGTTCCATTTAAATCTCTGTCTCCTTAATTCAATATCTCATTCTTATTTACATTTGTTAGTTTTATGCCCAACTCCCCTTTGAAACCATAAAAAATGTACAATCATTACTGCAAATTGATTACTTGTTTTACAGAAGTCCCATTAATCTTTACTCATGTCAAACCTTAATCAGTGACATAAGGAGGGATGGGGGTGTGGGAAAGAGTAGTGGGTGTATGAGGGGAAGGGGGTGCTAGGAAGAGATTCAGAAGATGTGTTCTCTGTGTGTCTACTATTCTGAGTTACTCTTGTGTTTTGTGGTCTAGTTTGGCCACTGTCATTTGGAGGGAATTTCCTGCCATCTGCGTTCAATCGAATTCTGTCACAGATTTTGGCTAGCTTGTAAATATTGGGAACTGGCTGACGAACTAGTGCATTTCTATACTGCAATCCAAACTGTGAACATGATGTTGGCTAAGGCTTGAGGTTTGTCTAAGGAACCTCTATTCATGTGAACTACAGTACAAAAACAACAGTCCAGTGTAATGTGGGTCTAACAGACTCAGTATAAAAGCAGAACACGCGCTACACGTCTGCCCATAGTAAAGCTTATTCCTATGTCCCTCTCTGTCTGTTTCTCTAAGAAGTTGCTCACTTACCTCTTTCTCACTCAAGTACATCCCTCTTTCACTAATTTGCAAAAACACACATACACAATCTTATACACCCGCATATGGTGACAAAGAGGAAACACATTATCTGTCAACTGCCCACTGTTGTCATTCTCTAGGAATGCTTAGAGTGACTTTCATTGCCTCTAAGAGACGTAAATTGTGACTTTACTCCCTCAGAGCTACTAACAAGGGATTTAGTATACGACTGTAAATGCTTTTTTCACCAAAGCACTTGTTATTGTATAATTGCAGTAATTGGGATAAATACAGATACATATCAGATAATGTTTGACATACAGTATGGATATCATTTCATATATTTCTTAGGGAATACAAGTGGGTTTTGATATGGCTTATGCCGGCTCATAGAGTAACTGAGGACTATTGTTCCAAAGAAAAGCTCAGTTTCTGTGCTAACTCTGGCAGTTTATTTTTCACTTCAGATTTATATACAGTGTTTATTCTCTGGAGCAAGCACACACACACGCACACACGCACGCACACACACACACACACACACACACACACACACACACACACACAGACACACACACACACACACACACACACACACACACACACACACACACGTGCACTAGAATAAGCAAGGGACACCCGTTTTTGAAGCTAATATTGTTAGAATGTTTCAAAGAACATCTAAATATTTTTTCTCGAAAATCCAATCAGTCTGTACATCAAAATGTACAGTAACACACTCTCAGACAGGGTGTGGTGCTTCTAAAATATATATAAGTCCTGATGCTCACACAACACATCACGGGCAGGCAGCCCTAGGTTCTAGCAGCTTGACCGAGGCCCCGGGACCAGAGCTGTACCCTGCACCTGCTCAGAATGTGTCTGTTACTTTAATGGTTCAGCAAATGTTCGAGCCCTAACCCTAACATTTGCTCAGAAGAATGGCAAGCCGTTTGAAAAACTCCCCCTGGTCACACTTTTCGATTGATCACTGATTTTGGTGCAACACCAGTCATGTCTGGTAGTCCGCGCTATAGCCCCAGACAGTACATCTATCCACCTGAGTCTCCCTAGTATCTGCGAAGACACTGTGTACTCGACCATACTGATGCAAAGAGAGATGTCCCTGTAGGGGCAACATCTTGGTATTTTGCTTTTACACATACTGTCCCTTAGATGAGGTGATTCAATGTAGTGATCCTACAATTATTGAGTGAGTAACCGACTTCTTAATTTGGCAAGAGACCTCAAGTGAATCTCGACTAGTCAAGTAAACAGAGGATGGTGCTCTTAAAGGAAGATTGCCATGAGGAATATGTAGTGCATTATAGATGTTATAAGAATGATATAGCCAGACCCCTGTGTGTGTAGGGGTGTTCCAACTACTCTTTAATGGTCAAATATTCACCTGTCACTCGCACGTTCAAGCAGTACACACTCAGGCTGTTTTGATGTTACACCCATCTGCTGTAAGTGTCACTTCTGTGTGGAGTTTTGGGCACCACCAGTGGCATAGTGTGACCACCAGGTGGTGACATGCACAAGTGTAAACCTCTAATTACAACAAAGGAAGAGAACAACAGAGTTCACCTGAGAGCACCTGAGAGATAGTCATGAGATGATAATCCAATCAGTCCAAAGCGTATCATGTAGACCATGTGTAGACGTGGTGTATGTTTGTGAGACAACATTTTTACAAACACCTGTGTGTGTGTGTGGGTGTGTGTTTGTATTCCTGAGAGACACAATTGTCTGAAGGTATGGTGCATTTACAGCCAGCTGTTTGTTTGTGTTCAGGCAGCGGTCAATGGTGCTCTGTCAGAACTGGGTTAAAGTTACAAGGAAGTCTGTTTCTCTCTACAAAAGTTGTCTTCCTCTAAAATGTTGGAAAACCCATTAATGTGTCTGATCACAGAAATATCAATCTTTGTCCGCAGACACCCTCAATAAACAAACAAAGATAAAAGTGTAAGGCTGCCTGGAAATCCGAAATAAAAATGTAACTTCCATTAGAGAATTACCTTAAAGAATATTGTTTTTACGCATTTTCTATTTGTAGCAATTATTCTCTTACTTTTTAGGTATCAGACTGAAAGTGATATGAAACAACATGGATACCTATCCCAGCACAGCAAAAAACAGCCATAACAAACTGATTTCATCCTCATGAAAGTTCTCATGTCTGCTGGTACTAGTAATCCTTTCTAAGAAAACACAGACATTTCTGCCCTTCTTAATTTAATAGAGTTTTTCTCCTTCCTTACTCAGTCGAGCACCTGTTTAAAAGAGCCTTCCCTCTAGACTTTGTTATTTTTCATTTACTTGTGCCCTCAGGTTTTCAATCCTACGTCCATTACTAAGCAAACAAATAGGTTCCGGGACCCATATACCACAGACACAAATATAGACATGAGTTATGAGATTTGAAGAAGCAGAGAAGGCTTTGGACGATAATGCACAACATCTGCACTGGACAAGTCACAAACTCGAGTGTTCCTGAATCACCAGAGTACACATGGCAGAGAATGTAATCAACTCTGGGGACGTTTTTAGTGTTACAAAAGAAAGAAGAAAGAGAGAGTGGTGAGAAAGGTGAGAGGAAGAATAAACAAATCACTATTAACCGTTTAGGTGCAGATGATTTATGAAGCCTAAGTGGCCTGAGTCGAGGTGTCACGGTGGATTTCCAGATGCATCTGTCTTGTGGTTTTGGCAGCTTCTTGTTTCCCGGGTTCAGATTGGTTGCCTCTGTCTTGACATCCCGTTTCTCTCGTCTGCCCTGCGTTCCTAGTACAGTACACCTCTGAAGGCACCTCTCCTCTCCACCCTATCCCCCCTCCACCCCCCCACTCTGAAATCATCCCCCAACATCTGCATTTCATTCCCTTTCGCATCTCGGAAGGCCTGAACACATTAAACGTTGGCACAAGTGCAGTCTTGCTCCAGCACTTAACACAGTTCTTAGGTGACTTAAAAGCAGAGGCGAGAATTATAGAAAATGAAGTGTCACCGAAATAAAAAATCGCCAAAGATTACCACCAATTACATGTAATAATGCAGCCCAGACCATCTGCCGATCAGATGCAAGGAAAGTAATTTTGTCCGAAGAGAGAAGGTGTGTGTGTGTTTGTGTGTGTGAGTGTGGGTGGGGGGTGGTAGAAGGGGATGCAGGACACAGGGAATGGGAGGGAGAGAGAGAGAGAGAGAGAGAGAGAGAGAGAGAGAGAGAGAGAGAGAGAGAGAGAGAGAGAGAGAGAGAGAGAGAGAGAGAGAGAGAGAGATGAGATCAAGTGTTTAGTCTTTGAGTACTGTAGCTGAATGCTTTTCACTTGATCTCTTTCAACTTGGAGTTGACTTGAGTAACTTCAAAGATTAGCAATACTGTTTCCGAGCAAACATGCACTTCCAGATTGGACACGCATTGTACGTTTAAAATGATTAGACCCTATGGAAACATTTTATTGTATTTTAGTGTATAAACAAGTTATACACTTATCCATTGTCTTATTTAACAAACTCTCGTAGTAGAGTCTGGATCATCATGGAAACCAATTAAAAAAGCTTTCCTTTGTGGCTTAGATGCATATTATATTTTTTATGGCTTTGCTTTGTGTTCTCAAGGGCTTTTGAAAGGAGGAAGCATGACAAATGGATGACATCAGACCCTCTCATTGGGGGTGATTGGAAACTTGTTTCAGTCTTTGACACAAGCCAAAAAATAATCCCATCTGTGAGAACAAAAAAGTTCACCAGTAACCACATTTATCCCAACACAATCATTCCATCTATTACAATTGTTTGGTTTGTTTTCACCAAAGGCTCATCAATGCTTTCCAATCTCACTGTCCCCCCAACAAGCTTAAGTGAACTGCTCCGTTTAGCATCATCCTGAAGTGATGCTCATGAATCGGAACATAACACTTGAACTTTAAAGGGGTGGAATAGAGACCATACCAACAGGCGCAATAGCGTGATGTCAGCAGGGTATTTTCCAATGGTCCTTTTCCAATTGCTGGGTGGTGTCTTAAATTTGGGGGTAAGGCGGGAGGTGGGGGGGGGGGGGGGGGTAACAATAGAGGCCTTCTTCTTGTCTCTGTCTCTGGTTGTTAATGCTGACATCAGTGAATGTTTATGAGGATGAGCCAGCAGCACATGTGGACATGGTCTTGGTAGTGCAGCACAGTTGCCCCCGGTGATTCTAGTCAAACGTTGATGGTAAACAGTTCCCTTTCCCTGGTCACACGCCCTGAGATTGTCACTTCTAATTGGCTCTGAACGCTTGCAAGTGTGCAGTTAAACCTGCTTCCCAACACTGCTGGCTTGGAAACTGACTTTTAGACATTTTTACACAAATTCATTGCATTTACCTATTATATTTAATTGATATATGTTTGAAATTACTACTTGGTACTCTACAGTAGATTCCCTTACATTTGATTGTTTGATTTTTTTCCCACACAAAACTAATTTCTGTGATAAAGGGAAGATGTTGATGAAAGGCCACTATCACTATCTTATTTTGGCTTGTGAGACCACCTATGATCACTGTTACTGAACCCAAATCGACTACTTATAACCTCTTTCCTCCTCTTCCTCTCTTGCTCTCTTCCTCTCTTCCTCTCTTCCTCTCTTCCTCTCTTCCTCTCTCCCTCTCTCCCACTCACCCTCTCACCATCTCCCCCTCCTGCCATCTCTCACCATTGCCATATCTCTCTTTCTCACTCTCACACTCTGTCTCTCTTCCTCTCTCCCCAGCTGTCACACTATTTTTGGAGCTTTGTCATTGCGTCTGGTTGTCTTATGTTTCACCTCAGTCCCCAGTGCTCTCACTGGCTTCCACCTCCTGATCAAACCAGTCCCTAACACACAATGAAATATTAAATGATGAATTGCCATGGCACATCAGTATACTCAATATAAACTGAATTACGCTTGGTCCTATTCCAAGCCACCATATGTTGAAAAGCCTGTTTCTCCAGCCTGAGCATGACTGATTCTATTACTAATGTAGCATGGCTTGAAATCACTTGAGCATTTGGTTTCTCTATAGTACAGAATAATGCATTTGTGATGAAACTGAGTCCACAGACCTTGACTTTATTGGACTGAGAGTGATTGAACAAGTTCAAAACACACAACTTGTAGGAGCAATCAATGCCAAAAATAGAGATTTGTCTTCCAGAGAGCCAGGTGCAGTGCTTTGGAAGTCATGTCTGAATACACTCCTGATGATAATTGAAGTCAAATAAGAAAAGATATTTGTCAAACGCTGCCAATTATTGAATATATTGTGTTTTTTTGTCTCAAAAAACAAACATTTTTTTTAATAATCAGTTCTGGGCAACTGTCTGATTTAAATAAATGATGCTTTTGTGAACCCTGACTCCAATCATTCTGTCTACTAATGTCATGTTGCCCTTATCCATCCTGATGGAATCACTCTTGCTCCAGATGAGGCAAGAACTACTTGGCTGTCGATCAACAGGCCGTAACGTTTTATACACAAACACAGTTGGATATTCTAACTCAGAAAGGCTCAGCCAAAGAGAGAAAAAAAAGACAGAATGATCCAAGCCTTAATAAACAAAACCATTTGTATTCTTAGAAAAAAATTATTGCCTTCTGTTTACGGCTCTGAGTGAAACCAGCATGCCTCTCATATTCCCTCAGCAATGCTACAGTGTTTGATTTGCCTCTCTATCTCTGTCTCTTCATCTCTCTCTTTTTCTCTCAGCCCATCCTTTCCCTTTCCTTTCCTTTGTCTGTCTCTCAAAGCTTATTTACTCTCTCCTGTCTTTATCTGTTTTGTATCTTCTCTTGTTTAATTTCACTGCATTTCTTCTTCCCTTTCTCTCTTATTCTACCCGGGACATGTGTGGGTGCCTATATTAAAGATAACTCAGGGAGTGTGATAACATTGTCAATAACATCATTATGAGCAAATTGAATTAGAGAAATTGAGTTACAGGGGACCTGTGCCCGACTACACGTAAGTGACGGGGTATCGTCTTTCCCACAGCAAATGTTTCCTCATGCACCACCTAGTTCTGCTTCCTTTTAATCTGTCACGTTTCTATTTTTGGTCATAAAGCATGTTTTAGTGAAACCTTTTTGTTGAGACAACCTTTGAGTATTGAAAGTGTCTTCAGTCCATCAGCCTCACGTATCATTGTGTGTAATGTTTTTGTGGGATTAGTTAGATGCTAGTTTTGCGATAAGGAATTTTACACGTTAGAAATTAAAATGTGACTTTTGTCTTACCATCTTATCATCCAGCTTGTGATATATCCGAGTTTACACTTTTGGGGGATACTTTACAACTTAAGGCATTTACTCCCACAGGACTATGTTACATTTACAATGAATCATTTGCAGTAGGTATTCCCATGGTAGAAAAGATTGTAATTAGATTGTACACCATAATGTGCCTTGTGTACTGTACATAGTATACAGTGTACACAGTTGAGGGTGATGAATCTCTCTCTGGCAACAAAGCTGCTATCAGCTTTTAAAGTTCAGAAGAGAGAACACATTTCCTCCAAAGATCATCACATGAGAAAAATGTAGCTTTCCTTGAGAGGATTCTCATCATTTAATATACATTTGACATATCACTGTTAGAGTAACTACAGTCTCAGTGGAATATCTTGCTCTCTGTGGAAATTATTCATCTGGCAGGGGTGTTTTTTTATGTTTTCCTGGCCAAAAAGTTTGACTGTGCTCCAACTTTCCCATTGAGCTGTATTTAGGATCACGTGTCTTTACAATATCTCTTTTGCCATCTGTGACTCGTATGTGTGATGTGATTCTAAGTAGTACACTGATGTGGTTATTGGTCCCATACCCCCTGCTGTTTTCCAGCAAACGGAGGCTGTAGCACCTACTGTTCTGAGAAGGACATCACAGCTGACCTTGGGGGCATCGAGAGCACCCTGATGCGCTGTGGGCAAAGCATGGTAGTGCCTGCAGGGGACCTGCCCGGGGGTCTCTACCACCACAGCCTGCACTGTGACAGACCCACACAGACCCTGCATCTCCAGCAACAGCAAGAGGCCAGGTAAGGCCAACACACCAAGGTTTTCTTAGAGCATTTCTTTATACTATAGTAGACCATTTAATCTGTGGCATTGAAAATACATATTTTTACAACTCTGTTTTAAAGGTCATCCAATATATAGTTTATGATTTATTGAAAACGTATGCAGCCTACTGACTGTTAAAAAAACATGTAATTCAAAATGGTATTGGAATCATACCATCTGATACACACATGCTGTACTGTTGATGAAATGTTTGTGAATGGGTCTACTCAGTGTAGTTTCACTGCCGTTATCAGCTCCTTTCCTCCTCCCCCACCTTTTCCTACTCCTCCTCCGCTCTCTCTTTTCTCCCTCAGATCACAGCCATATACCCGAAAGTGCTTATGGACAGACATTCAATTCACTCATATTGTCTCAGAATTCCATTGCCACAGCCAAACAGGAAACAGCACTCATGAAAGGGGGCTACTCTTTATTGACTACGAAAAAATCCCAAACTGCAGCTTTATCCCAGCTAGCGTTAGCCACTCACTCCCAGCATGCTCAGGGAGAGCAAACAAAGAGGATTCCTTCATGAACAGGATAGAGAAAGAGGAGCCTTCTCACATCACTCAAGATCTTTGCACAAAATCCATAATGAGGGAACTGACAGGAATTATTATGTAGGAGATCACAGCTACGCATGGAGAAATACGACCTGGCTTCCATTCACCGGGAGCAAGATTCCCACCATAATACACAGTATTGTAAGCGCTGAATCTTCAGAAGCAGCCATTATGCCAACAAACCAGATGACTCCCATTTATCCCAGTGTAGGGTGGGGTTTAACCCTTTTGTGTCATCGAAGCCTGTCAGAGACACACAAGGCTGTGGCCTCTCTGTATCTTGGGAGACCTTTTCTATTCTTAGTCACAAATGGCCATTCATAAGCACTTCCAGGCTCAAAGTCCTGTCTCATTTATTCACAACATCCACTGACTCAGCTGAGCTGGTGGAGTCTACCTACTTGGAAAACCACCAACAGTGTTCATAGCTCTCTAAAAAGGACCCTAGAAAACAAAGTGAAAAGGTTGCCGAAGCATAGCTATTCAAAAGTGGGAAGCTATGTCCGAGCGCTTAAGGGTGACATGTTTTTATGTAAACAGTGAGAAAGGAGAGCCAAAGCTCGCAGTCCTGCCAGGAAGGGGGCCAGGTTGAGTGGGTGGATTGTGGTGAGGTGGAGGACGATCTGACAGGACACAGACAGACGCAGCCCTCATCTGTCAACAGCGGACGGCTGATAGCACTCATATTCTCTCCCTGTGTCGCCCTGTTAGCCTAGCCCTTAATTTCCTCTACGTCCCTCCCTTTACAGGTCCTCTGCTACTGCCTCCTTCCATAGATCCCTGGCCTCCCCAGATGGGGTCTGCAGCAGCTCCAACGGGCCCAGATCCTCACTCCCCTACCCCATCAAACAGGAGACCTCCATGGGCTACAAGATCACCTCCGGACCGGGTGTTCCCATCTCACCCCAGGCTGGCTTCCAGAGTGACAGAGGAGCCGCGGGGATGAGGCGGGGGGATGTGGAGGCTCCACAGCATAGCGGCAACGTGGTCGTTGGCAGCTTAGGCAGCGCAGTGCCGGCGGACGCGGCGTACCCGTTTAATAATGAAGATGGCTCCTCCCCACTGTCATTGTCTCCCGGCGCTGGCTCCCGTCATTCGGCGCGGTTGCTTCATGCTAGCAGTCTGACGAGACGCTGCCTGTCCTTGGCCTCAGACTCCCCCGCTGCCTCAGCCGCCATCACCGCCTCCTCCGCCTCCTCCGCCTCCTCCGCCACCTCCGCCACTGCCGAGGGGATCGATATCACCGCCATCATCTGCTCCTCCCAGATGTCCATCGTGGCCTGCGTGAACGGGCTGCGGGCAAACACCTCTCCCATCCAGCCTCGCAGCGCCAGCGCTGCCGGCTTCTCCTCCACCTCCGCTTCGTCCACCTACAGGGACATCCTCTGCAAGCTCCCTACCCAGCCCCGGCCCCCACCTCACAGTCCCCAGCAGCAGGCTCCCTCACAGGAGAGCTGTCAACTTCCCTCGCCTGCCACCTGCCTGCTGTCCCTCTCCTCCTCTTCCTCCTCCTCATCATCCTCCTTAGTGTCGTCTGTGGAGCTGGAGCCGGGCCAGGGGCTGTGTGAGGATCTGGGGTCGATGCAGCAGGGGCCCAGGTGTGGAGATGGTGATGTTGGAGGGGGAGGAGAATCTGAAGGAATGGAGCAGATCATGAGCAGGGCCCTGATGCAGCCTGGAGGAGGTTCCCTCTCGCAGGGCTGTCAGAGGGCAGGGGCGACTCTGAAACAAGAGCCCCTGGATGACTTCTCTCCAAGCGAGGAGGAGCTCTTTCAGAACCACTACCACCAGCACCACCACCACCACCTAACGGGACACAACGGGTATGTACGCGCTCAAACCCAGCACCCTGCCCCCCCTCGGCCCTCTATGCCCCCACCCTACCACCTGCACCAATATGTGAGCCCTAACCAAGGTAGCCGGTTGCATCTCCAGAGCCAGCCCACAGCCCCATCTTCCTCCGTGCTTGCGGGACCTAAGGCCCCCTCCATGTCAGGCCTCGGTGGCTCTCACTCAGCTCCAGAGAGAGAAGACGTCGGAGGGGGTCCACTGGGGGAAAAGCAGGTGTGCCGCTGGATTGACTGTAGCGCTGCATACGAGCAGCAGGAGGAACTGGTGAGGCACATCGAGAAGGTGCACATTGACCAGAGGAAAGGCGAGGACTTCACATGCTTCTGGGCCGGCTGTATCCGCCGCTACAAGCCCTTCAATGCCCGCTACAAGCTGCTCATCCACATGAGGGTTCACTCTGGGGAGAAGCCCAACAAGTGTATGGTGAGTGTCCACCTAGCACCCAAAAGCAAGCTGCTGATAATGGACAATGTTCTCACACTCCACTCATTCATCTTACACAACCACATACCCACAAAATTGTATTTTAAGAGTCTAGGCCATGCCCACATTTATTTTAGCTTTTTTTGTTGCTTACAGTACTCATTGTATTGTATCCCATAGCTTAGGACTTTGAGGAAACCTCCATTTTGAGGCCTGGTTATGTACTCACAGGGCCTAGTCTGTAGAAGTCGTTTTTTGCAAGTGTTTAATGGCAGTGTAGATTCATGTCCCTGATTTACAGTTTTTTTTTTTTTTACAAACAGGAACAAGCTTATGGTTGCTTCTCAAGAAAACATCTTAGAGACCCCAAAACTAGTATAAGCTTATTATATTATTTTAAACAGTTTGTTTTTGGTTTGATACATCGAACAAGTCATGTCTGTATTTTTCAACAGAATGTTTCAAATGCAAGTTTTGAGCAAACTTGAAGAGTTAGTCATTGGATCTTGTATAAATATATTTGTGGTTGTATTCTTTACAGGTAAAGCTCTCCAATTCCACAAGTCAACACACTAATCAATGTCAACCTGTCATTCCCCACCTACCCTGAGCAAATGGAAAAAGCCCTCCAACGTTAAGAATGATTCAGTCCAAATACACAATTAGTCCACAATTTGTGTAGGGCAAAACCATGTTTATTTTTCCTGAACCTCTGTTTTTTAAGAGAGGATTCAGATCATGAAAACCCTTCACATCTGGTTAACATAACCAAACAATGCATACACTTGATCCCGTTAAATGGGAGGTTTAAATGTTTAGCCATCCCACAAGTATTAAGTGAATTGGCTTTTTATCCAAACCAAACACAGAGAGAAATGTAGTAGTCTGTTGGTAGGAGCCAAGGAGGGGGGCTGATAGTCAGTAACGTTTCATGTCTTGCTCAGTTCAGAGTTTGAGTCAACCCCTTGTCATAAATGGTCTTCTTAATTGTATGGAAGCCATCCAAAAGCTTAATTAGTGAAAAACGTTTATACAGTACCTGTTTTATTTCTGATGAAGTTCAGGCTGTGTTTATTTTCAAATATCTAGTTTCCTTTTAGGCTTCTAAAAGTAGTTGACATGTGAAAAGTGAAGTGTTAAGAAGGCTGTATTTGTAGTTTTCTTGGTGTGGATATTTCCACCGTATACTGTATGTTGATGTTGAGCCTCACTGTTGTGAGTGTGTGTGCAATGTAGGTAAATCGAAAAGAAGCAATTTTTGGGGGGTGAATCATCTTTTAGCCAAGTAGTTTGTTTTACATAGTAGTTTGTAGTGAGGATGTTGTGCAGTTACAAGAACTGTCGAGCTTGGATGCAGTTCAATGTCTTTATTTTGTCATCACAAAATGTGTTGCGTACACACAGAAAATTTTAACTATTCTTTTTTGCAGCTGTTAATGCTTATTTGTCTTGGGTGTGTCTTGACTGATGTCACCATTTGGTCACAAATACGACAAGAAGGCAAATACAATGTGTGTGTATGTGTGTGTCAGTGTGCATATAATGTACATAAAGTGTCTGTGTGTGTGTGCCTGTGTGTGTGTGTGTGTGTGTGTGTGTGTGTGTGTGTGTGTGTGTGTGTGTGTGTGTGTGTGTGTGTGTGTGTGTGTGTGTGTGTGTAAGGAGATGTTTACCAGATGTTAACATTAAAACAATTCTGCTCAGTGTAGTAAAGCTGCTGTACTTTGTCTGAGAACATGAAGCAGAATTTACTCATGCACGCAAACACACACACACACACACACACACACACACACACACACACACACACACACACAACCACACACCTGCATATATGCAGAGCTGTGGAATGATGTGAAAGTTTAGTTTGTTTCTTTTAACCCCTGCAATAGGAAGTATTGACTTTTTGCGACGTAGATTGAAAGCCTCTATTCCAACTGAATGTAAACAGCTGTATAATATATCATGTTGTTTCATCACCACATCTAATCAGTAGAAGTGGACATTATTTATTTAGATTTTGTGTTCCATAGATGCTTTGGTGTGAAGAAAATAAGCATATGCTTTGCATATGTGGGTGGTTGCATTTGAGATGGTGGTCATACAATGTGCCAGTCTGTTTGTATTATATTGTAGGCCGTAGGTCATATCAATGTGTATTCCCAAGTTAAGTTCCAATGGAGCCATGCCTGTGTTTGCGGTGTGTGTGAGGTTGTGTGTGTGTGTATTTGTTTGTGTGACTGCGTGTGTTGAGTTATAGTCCCATCCATCTGTAGTCATTCCTTATTTAGGCAGTTTTTCTGCAAGGCTTTTTGATTGACTGCAGACAGTGATGCTTGTTGTGTTTGCTATACTCGTGCAATAGACAAAGGCATTCAGGAATTCCAGCTATTTGCACAGAGGAAACAGATGAGACATTTTGATTTAGAACCAAATGCTCCAGAAAAACCCAAGCTAATCCCTTTATTATCTTACCAGCGGCAGATTCCATTGAGCGATCATGAAGCAAGCTCTGGTCACATCCAAGCATAACACACATGCACATATACGCACACACACACACTCACACACACACTCACATAACCCAGCTGTGCAGAATTTTTTCACGCCGCGTCTTGGCAGGAAAAAGTCATTATCACAACACAAGTCGTACTCTGACCTCTCGCTTGTCACCCTCTGATACCTGGCTACGTTTAACGCAATCCCACATAAAAATGCACCCCCTCCATCTGTAAACGTTGAGTTTGGAGCACTTATGGAGCCCTGTAAAGTTTTAGAAGGTACTTTTGGTTCCCCTTTCTAATTAACTGAGGCCCCCGGCTGTTGTGTAGTAAGCTAGGGTAGTCGGGAAGGCAGGGACACACAGGCGTAAAGGAAACTGCATAATCTCCCTGCAATATCCTGTTGTGTTTCATGCATAATTCGAGTGTTGTTTTAGTTTATTAAAAAATGTTTCTCTTGTCTGCATAAATATTAAAAATATATCCAACGACCGCTGCTCTGAAATAGTCACAGGCTTTGTTTTCTTAGAGGGCTCTCTGAGGCCGTCCGGTGGATTTGATGTGTCTGATCACTCGACTCAAGTCCCTAAAGTTCAGATAACTATTCTTCCAAACTTCTGTGGACAACCTAGATACAAAGTTTGATGCAGGACAAGATCTTTTTTTATATTTTTTTTAGATAAAAAGTTTACTGAAATGTGTGCGAATTAAGTCTCTAAAATATGTTTTGGCCTTTGGTTATTGAAACAAATTCTTTCTGCCTACTCATTTAATTTTTTAAGGAAGATAGTGAATTCAAGAGTGATGTCCTAGTACTTGTCACTTTGTTGTGGACTGTGGTGTCCGAGTGAGAGCAAGTGATAGGTTGAAGGGATGTACTTCACTGATTTATAGTACATAGATACTATACATACTGTATTCATATGTTTCCCCCATAGAAATGGAGTCAACTTCACTGTTTAATTAACAAATTTAGTGCATGATATATTCTACAATTCTAGCAGACATAGAGCCACCCAGGCCAGGATGATAAAACACCTTACACCCTACCTAATGAAGGCCTTGTGTAAACAGTCTCCCCCCCCCTACACACATACACACACCTACATGCACCCCCTGCACCACACCACTTGCTAAAGGAAATTTGGATGCTGGACTCTACTGGAAAAACTAGCAGAGATCATGGAATTTTCTTTTTTTTTACTGGTATGAAACCAACAAACATATATATTTAGATTTATTAGACTGATTTTTGGAAGAGAGTAGCAAACTCTCCCAGAAGCAGACATTGAGACAAACAGTGGAGGTTGCTGCCAAAATGGCGTGTTTTAAGAAGTAAATGGAGTCTTTTGTCAGCAATCAGCTCAAACGCTGGAGATGAAACAGGGAGTACCATTAGCTAATTAAAACTGAGGTTCTTGCACATGACCCGACTTTTCCCCTGAATGTGGGCTGAAACTGGAGCTGTCTGGGCACGGGGTGCCAGCGGCGAGTGACGTTGATATTAATGTGTTTGTACCAGTAAGAGCCGCTGACACTCTGGTCTGTCTGGACAACTTACCCATTGCAATCTTTCAGTGTGTGACTACTGGCCAGTAGCAGCTACCTGCAAAAGATATGTCTCAGAGAGAGAGCCTTAAGACAGACTATCAAACACTGTACACACTTTACACACTGTGCACAATTTACACACTTTAAACACACAACAAACTTACAGACAGA
Organism: Osmerus mordax; assembly: GCF_038355195.1. NCBI lineage: Eukaryota > Metazoa > Chordata > Actinopteri > Osmeriformes > Osmeridae > Osmerus > Osmerus mordax. The sequence continues at coordinate 4,280,984 of NC_090076.1, read as the reverse complement.
CAAACATGTTAACTACACAGGCATCCAAACAACAGCTGTATAGTGGTACTTTGGATATGGTTCTTTAACATTAAAACCTGTCAGATTAAATGATGTACTTAGAAAACCAATGCTGTCGTAGCATAGATATCTTGTGCCCTGTGTCAGGTCCATTGTGGCACTTGGCTGTCTTTGGACCATGCTAATAGTAGAGAAACACTGTCCATATGTGATACATAGATTAGTATGATGAAACTTCTGGCAGAAGTGTTCTGAGACTGATGTTTTGGCACTGGCATGAAAGACCTGGAAATAGATGGATCTTGCTTGTTTTCCTTGTCGACTTGGCCAGGCCAAGTTTTTGTCAGGCCATAAATGCTTTCCAGTCAATCTTACATTAATGCAATCCAGTCTCTCTCTCTCTCTCTCTCTCTCTCTCTCTCTCTCTCTCTCTCTCTCTCTCTCTCTCTCTCTCTCTCTCTCTCTCTCTCTCTCTCTCTCTCTCTCTCTCTCTCTCTCTCTCTCTCTCTCTCTCTCTCTCTCTCTCTCTCTCTCTCTCTCTCTCTCTCTCTCAATTTGGATCTCGTTATCAAAACCATCAGGATCACCACCCTATCATCCCTGACACAAATACAACATGTGAGTGTCTATACTCTCTATATTCTTATTTGATAGTTCCTTTATTCACTGAAGCGTTAAAGTGTCTCAAAGACAGTGGAGCAACTTCAGCAGTGAGAGGAAACGTTACCCCTGTCTCAGACCGCGTAACCAGGTATAAAAGCATAGAGGATTTACATGTGATATACATTAATTGCATCTGTCTGGAATGCAATATTTTTAGTTTGCAATTTCCTCAACATTTAATCATGGTCTTGTAACTGAAACCGGAGGACTATGGCTGAAGCTGACCGTACATTGCACAGGGATTGTGTCATAATTGTGGCTCAGCCAAGGCCTTAATCAGTTTAACTTGGCCAGTCGGCCAGATCGGTTTACTAATACATAGGAAAGACAGACTTGGGCCTGTGGTCAGCGTTCTGGGCATGATTTGGGGGACACCAAGATTGAGGGTGGGAGTGTGGTTTACTGCAGTCCAGGGATCCCCCCATTTACCTCTGAGGTTGAAGGCCTTCTTAGACCAGATCAAATCACATATGGATCCTAAAAATCTCCCTAACAATGGACTCTCTCGGTTCACTGCCATGGGTCGTAAAGAACTTTGGCCATGGGAACTGTTTCATTACTGTGTCCATACAGCTAATTAAGGTAAAAACATGTTTTTCAAGCATTTTACAAGGTCAATGAAAACATACAGGACATCTGCTTTCTGGAGGTGAGCAAGGCAAGTCACAGAACAGTCTGTACACTCTGCAACACTAACTTCGTTTTGTGCTCAGACACTAATTGTGCTGCAGTAGCCACTCTGCTGACATTCCGCCAGAACCACAGTGTATAAAGAGTGTGTGAGCCGAGCCTGCTGAGTGTGTGTGGACACAGGTAAATCTCTCAGTGCAACCAGGTGGGGTTTGTTGAGGTATTGATGTAGCATAGGCTGGGGACAGGCTGAATCACACAGACCAGAGCCTAGAGCAACATCTGCCCTGACCGCCGACATATCTCCCAATAAACAAGTAGCAAACAAGAGACACCTTCATACAGGTCTGACTGCAGACCACGTCTGCCACAGGGCCAGACCACAGCTGAGGCCTACAGTATACTTACACCCTGCCCAAACTATAACAGAGCTGAGAATCTACACTACTTCATGTTGTCCAGTCCAGACCATCAAGTTTCAGACCAAGACCAGGAAGTTTGTAGACAATTTAGGTCAAACAAGCAACGTACAAATATTACTTTACAACTTAAGCATTATTGACTGATAAAGGATAAGGATGGATGTCAGTTATTTAAATGTGTAATGTGTTAAAGATTAAGTGGACTGTATTATCAGTTCAGTTTTAGTTAGTGGATTAGGATACGGTTGGATAGTTTTGATTTAAGATAATAATTGATTTATTATCATAGTCAAATCTGTAAGAAAGATAGACAGTCTGACAAATACTTATTTAGTCCTTCAAGTGTCCTTATGGAGAATACCCGGTGCTTTATGATGCAAGACAGTGTTCTGGCATATTTTTTATTTAAAGCTTTTGTTGCCATTTTTGGGAACTTTGGCAGAACATTGTGCACTGTAATGCTGAGTCACAGCTGGAACGCAGTTGAGCAATTAGAGCTTTTGAACAGTCTCCATCAAAATGATTCTGTTCAGGCCAACAAAGCTATCGGTGCTCTCTTCAGAATCTGTTCACTGACATGCTCAGCCTTCACTCAAGCACACTCTCTGGTGGAATTGCACCACTAAAAATCATGTCGTAATCCTCTCCAGAGATAAAGAGATCGAAAGGTAAAGACAGAGAGACTGCAATGTAGACTGCACACTGCAAGACTGCAGACCTGCACTAGTGCAAGTAGAGAGATTCAGACCAAGCCACAAATGTACCTGTTTCATCTTTTCCCCATAGAGTTTTACACCAGGGGAGTTGTTTAAGAATGTCCAAAAAGGAAAGCCACTCACATGCAAACATGTGTTTCCAGTTTGATCAGTGCAGCCTTAGAATGAGTTTAATATCAATTTTTAAGGCTTATATTGGTTGGAATGGAACGTTTTTTTTCTTTCTTCTTTATTATCATGCAGCTTTGCTTTCTGTCATACAAACCAAATTTTATGTAATATGTAATTTAATGTACAGATGTACAAGCAATTTCATATACGTTTCCTGTAAAATAGATACTGCCTTTGTGAAACTAAATAAAACTAAAAAAATATGTGTAATCATTATCTAGCAGCTGATGAGGATTTCAAGGAGATTATATCAAAATATGAAAGAGCTCGTGGACAATGGAGCCTCATTGTTAATTGGCAGAATGCTTTGGTCCAGACAGTAATGGTTATTACACCTAAATGTATGGGTTTACAAGGGATTTGTAGAATAGAGACTGACATATTTCAAAGAAATGTAGGTCTACTAGAAGGTGGAATTTTATGTACTGGCATCTGAATAGTGTGTGAATACAAATGTACACACTTGAACCTAGATAATAACACACACATTGAAAGCAGATTGCAGACAAATGCCTTAGAGAAATCCATAGCGGCTATTCAACTTGAAACTGGACCCTGAAACGGAAAGAGAGAAGGGAACACGACCTTGGCTCACTAAAGGCAGAACAAACGGTTCGGAACTGTGGCATTTCTGTTTCACCACATTTCTCAGGCAGCCGTTGTGTTACTGAGAATGCTCCTGTGGTCTGGTTGCTCTCCAATGGAACGTACCGTTGTGCAAAACTGCCCTTTCCCCCCCTCTGCTCCCTGCCAGGTCGGTGTTGATCACAATGCCATCTTGACCTATTGTTCAATTTTGCAGGAGTGTTTTCTCTGTGAATATTATGGTGCCTCAGGCGTCAAGGTGTTTGGCTTGGCAGGCCACCGGGCCTCTGAGATGTTTATTTGTTGTCATGCTGGAATTATGGAGTGGCCCAATGTACAGTAGGCGTAAGCCTTTGGGCAGCTGTGTCAACTCTCCTTGTGTGGACAAGGAATTAGTTGCCAAAAGGAGAGAAGGGTATAGAGAGAGAAAGAAAGCAGGCAATAGAGTGAGAGAGCGAGAGGGGGAGGATGGAGGAGCTAAGGAAAATTGAAAGATGGTCAAAATAATACAGAGATGCAGCAGAAGATGCTGGAGAGACTGGAGTTGAAGTCAGGTGTTGAAAAGCATTGAACAATCAATTGAAATTGTTGGCACAGATTTCTGAGAGCTGTCATTGGCACTGATAGAGCGACCATTCCACATGAAGAACTGGCTCTATTGTGGAACCAGAGAAGAAGAAGCTGTGGCCAGCCAGAGGTGTGGAGAGAGTGGAAAAGAAAGAAATAAAGAATGAGACCGAAAGAGAGAGAGAGCCAGAGAGACTGATGTGGAGAAACAGAGAGAGAGAGAGAGAGACAGACAGAGAGAGAGAGAGAGAGAGAGAGAGACAGAGAAGCAGGTGTGACTGAGAGGTGAAGGACAGATTGAAGCCAGAGTGTCAGAGGGTGCTACAGAGACCCATGGCAACACAGAGGATACTGTATTGACTCAGAGTAACATCCATCCAGACGCCGGCTCAAAGCACAGATCATGTTTAGGATTTTCATTGCGTCCTCCTCACTTTGTCTTTTTTCACAGAGGCTCAAGTTACACGAAGAGGTTTATAATTAATGGCTTGATGGTATACTAATAGCCATGGCATTGGCGAGCAGTGTAATATTGTCTAATTAGCAATTATAAATGGTTAGCACAGCAAACTAGCATAACACAAGGTGCACTCAAAGGCTGAGGGAGGGGCTGTTATAGTCGTACTCATGCTACTGTATATTTGAGAGAAGAAATCCATATGTACTTTCTTTTTTGCTGCAACTTAAAGTATAATGTATGTCCAATACGGACGCAACTCATTAGCAAGATTTCTGACCTGAACTTCACCTCAATATACATACCTTAACTGTGTGATAAAAGTCAACCTCTGCTCTTTAACATAAAAAATATCAAACATCCCTACTACTGTTAAAACTTCAGAGTACATGCATGTCTAAACACTGTCCACTGTTAAAGTAGATGTGCTTGGCTGAAACTTGACCCAATTTGTGCTGGAAGCTGAGTGCCTTTCAAAGGGAACGGGAGGATCTCCCATATAATGGGTCTGTTTTTATATAGGCTAGGGGTGTTTAGTGAGAACACATTTTAGTAGGAGACATCAAATTGGGCCACTTGACCATTGCTGTTGAACCTGGATACTTTGCTAAAATGTGGCTTTGGTTCAGTAAAAACACTTTATAAACACACATAAAAACGTTTTCCTTTTCTATTCTTATGAATTATATATTTTGCGCCAGTGACCTTACCTTCCTTTTTCTTTCAACCTGTTGAACCAGTTAACCCATCATAGCTCGATTAGGAGGAAATCACATCTTAGCCCTCTAATACGATACAGGGCACTGGAGCTGGTGCACATGTGACTGTTATAGACCCTGAACCACGACAGGTTAAGTGTTTCCATGAGTCCTGTACTTGACTGTAGCCAGTCTGGACCATAGAAAAACTCAACTCTACGGCTTCACGTCTCTATCACACGGCCTGTTACAAGCTATGGCAGCCAGCTGGCTTGTGATTATACCAGCGGCATAATTTAGTCATCATAAGAATGCTTCCTGTTCCATGTACCATCCACATGATTTAAAATTGACCCCAAACTATGCAGGCATGAGGGCAAAATGCCTGTTCAGAACAATTTCTTTAGTCATTGACTACTTCCTCCCAACTCATTTATCGGCTGAGCTGAAACGTCGCTGCTCAGTTCCATCTGGAGACCAGTGCTGCCTGTAGTCATCACCGCGTGTACTCATATCTCACCATTCATAAATCAAATTATCTCATGATTGTGACTGAGGACAGGGAAGGAGAAAAGACTTGACGGAGAACAAAGCAAGCACGTGTGAATGAATCTCTATCCAGCTTAATTAAATAGAGTTTGGCCCTTTCTTTTTTCATTTAAATTAGGGCCCTATTTGCAACAGATGAGGCTGGCTGCTAAAAGGGGACCCGTTTGGCTATGGAAAGGATATGTGTAAACTATGTCATGTGAATGTTTTAGCGAAGCTGTGTTTAATTTTGTTCCCTGACTAAGCGCATGAGAAACCTGCCTCTCCTTAGCTGTCTCGTTGAATCATATGGATATAATTTCATCCATTTACGTTTTTCTGCTCTTTGCTGTGGTTGCCACGGGGCATTTGGAAGCAGGCAGATTAAATGCACATGTTCCCGCCAGCCGCAGACCCAGCACTCTGCTCCAACATCTCTCCACTGAACAGATCTTGAAGTGTTGGTGGTTTTCCTCATTGGTAAACGAGCAAAAAGGCACCTTGTGATAAACAAACTCTCTTTCAGTAATTTTTTTCATCCCAATGCTTTTGAATAACTTTTTTCATGTTTTATTCTGTGGTGTATTTGTGAATCCCACAATAAATGTTATACCTTGTGTGAGAGAGCTTTGGCAAATAAAAAACACTCAATGCATTCAAACCAATCAAAGTAGAAAAATGGTTTGAGCTTGTTAAGGCCTTCGTACCTCCCTAAGTTTTTTCTTCTTATAAGGCCAGACCTCTAAACATGAGTAATAGTAGATGTTATGCTAGTTAGCAGCCAAATGTTCTAATATCATCATTAGTCAGGGTCCTCAAGTCACCAGTGGTAAGACCGCGTGAATACTACTCATTCTCTCTCTCTCTCTCTCTCTCTCTCTCTCTCTCTCTCTCTCTCTCTCTCTCTCTCTCTCTCTCTCTCTCTCTCTCTCTCTCTCTCTCTCTCTCTCCCACTCTCTCTCTCTCTCTCACTCCCTCTCTCGCTCCCTTCGTTCTATCTTCTCAAGGCTTTCCATCAGAGTCCTGTCAGCAGCAATGTTTTTTCCCCAGCACCACGCTATAACGGGCGGTTTGTTTCGATCTTCTACTACTCCCTCAGGTCAGTAATGAGCAGCTCTCTTCTAAGGGGCCATACACTGCTGCCATTTAGCCACCATACAGTTTGAGCTTCTCTCTGCCAGTCAGGAGTCATTTCCCATGAAGGCCTCAGGCAGGTCGCACCTCCAGTCCTGAGCTCAGCCAGGTCCATAACCTGTCTGTTGTGATCGGCTTTCTACCCATCAACACCTCAGCCCCAGGTCCGAGCCCAAATTTCACCCCTGGTGTTTACCAGGCTCCTGAACCCCTATCCACAAAGATGGTTGTCAAATGTAGCATAACTGTCAGCCCTCTTCGTGTGGTTATGGTCTTCACTCTGTTTACCTTAGTTGCAGCATTCAGCACGGAAATCCAAACATGTTTAAAGCAATTTGTTTGATTAGCGCCTAAACTGTTTTTGTAAAGGTGGTTCCAATGAATCCGGGTCTGTCTTGTGTGGTTTCAGCGCTCTCACGCTTTCACTACCCCATCCTCTTCATCCTCCATCTTTCATCCCTTTCCTCTTAGTCCTCCTGTTCATAAGCTTCTCGTCAAATTTCAACAAATTGTTTTGGACATTTTCTCTCTCCGCAGAATGGTTTCATCCGCTTTCACGTGGCGGCTGATTTAAATATTGCCAGCGTTTTCTGCAACAGGAATCTTCTGTACAGTTTCCAATACAAAGATGTATGTTAAGGCTTGGATCAAGAAATATGCCTATTTAGGCTGTAAGATTAGCACCATACACTCAAACCCAGTAAAGGCCTTATAAGTAATATGTCTGTGTCGTATAGTTGGCACTAACCATTTGGTACTTGTCACAGCAGTCAGGAAATACTTACTGTAACTCCAGCTGTCTCACTGGCAATGGTCCTTGCAGACTAATAGCTAGCTCTACTCGATTAGCACGCTTTTCTCCACAGACTCGTAACTCTAATTTAACCTCTAATTTAGCCTTACGATAAAAAAGCAATGGAGGAGTGATTATTTCCCATATACATAAATACCCACATTTTAGAACGTCACTAACATCTCTGTTTGTTTTCAAAACTAATGTTCTGTCCATATTTCAGGAGTCAGCATGATCTGTGCCTGTCAAGGCTGGCATGCCAGTATGGATGTTCACATCGCTGGAATTTTATGAACCCCCCCTCATCCCCTTCCCCCTATGTGCTGTGCATTTGATTCGATGCTGGAATAATATGTTTTCCACTGTACTTTGTGTGGTCTGACACTTGCAGATGTTTTCCCAGCCCTCCGCTTAAGGCCCGAGCAGGCATAGTTCTCTTGTGTGTTTGTGTTGATGCAGCAGGGTGGCCTGGTTATCATATAAAACAGCATATCTCATGACACTGGGGAAATGTACAGTCCACAGGGTCGCCTGACATTGGCCTTCTGTTTTTGTGTAATGTCTCGCTCAGTGTCTGTCTGCCTCTCTGTCTGACTGCTCTCACTAGGAGACACTGTTCATTGGAGCAACACTTTCCATCTCCAGAGGAACTCATATTTTGTGTTGTGCTGAAAATACATGTTTAGGCTCTTAATCAAATAAATATCCTAACACACACACACACACAGAGCCCAGGCAGTTTATCTGACCCTGCTCTACCATGACAGGCTTAGGTTTCTCCCATATTAAATGGAGCTGCTGTGAATAGAGGCCCCTGCCTGTCCTGCCTGGCTGTGAGTGAATGAAGGAGGCCAGAGATGAGCATTGAGCCCTGATTGGACTGAAGGCCCATTAGAGGAATGGTGTCCCTCTCTCCTTGGGTGTAACCTGACTCTCCGGGCCTACAGCACAGTGCAGGCTTCACTAAATGTCAGGGTACAATGGCCAGCAGCACCATCTCAATGTCAGGTTTCAGTGGTCTAGGCGACAGAGACCACCTTTCCCAGTCCCCTACTCCAATTTGGGGTGTGCTCTAGCCATCCACACCTGTCTCCACCCCAGCCCCTACTCCCTTCACCTT